>NC_056730.1:1027773116-1027785616 GCF_019279795.1 Protopterus annectens
AACGTGATTGTTGTATCCAATACTGCATGTCTTCTCAGTGTGCTCTCCAGAATATTAATGGCACCTGTGACTGCTGCATCTCTTAAGTTCACTACATCCAGAAATTTCAAATAATTCATCTAGATTAAACAGTGTGGTTATCTCTGAAATTAAACAAGTAAGGTCCAAGCACTGGCAATTATTGTACTTTATGCAAAAATATTTTCCTAAGGATTCTGATTGTTAATACATAATGCAAGCATCACAGTTTTCATGACTTTCTATCTGCACTGACTTTCTTGGCCACTAAATCAATTTCTAAAAGTGATTTGTGGATTATTATTTTGTTCTGACTAGACCATAAAACTTTATTTAGATGCAATGATATCAAGTGAGTGTGCTACACTTGTACATCTTTGTACACTGCTGACAACTGATTTGGCCATCCTTTCATAGCTGCTCCTTAAGTAGCTGCATTTCTCTTGCTTACTGTGTATACTCATGAGCTCTCATATTTTCTTGTAACACATAACTTTAGTTTAACAATTAATTCTTTCAGATCTTCACTTGGCAGATCTTTTTTTCTCTTTCTTTAGATAAACAGTTTTAACAAAAATACACATACACACACACACACACACACACACACACACACACGCACACACATATATATATATATATATATATATATATATATATATATATATATATATATATATATAATGGGTCCACTTCTGAATCTCGAAATACTGAAATATCAAATTTTAGTATTTCGAGACCAGAATATCGAAAGTACAGTTATTCGAAACTGCACTTTACTGAATCTGAGTTTCCCAAATCTGTGGTAGTTGTGTTGTGGTGCATGCATTATGGTTTACTTTCTCTTTAAGGTGCAGTTTGGTCTGGGATTTGTACGTGGCTGCCAATGTGTTCATATTTGCAGAGATTCAGATAGGTGCTTACTTTTTATGGGTTTGGTTAGGAATTTTTCATTTTACTTTTTTTGGGGTAGGTAGGTTAGAGTGTGTGTGTGTGTTAGTGGTGACAATGGTGATTTCTGTACATCTGTAGTGTGTGTGTGTGGTTATTAGTTAATGTAAGTATGACAGTGTGTAATGGGAGTGTAGGACATGTAAATGTAGTTTTTTTTTTTCATGTTAGTTCGACCTCGGAGTTGGTATATATGCCTCTCAACCTCTCAGTGCAAGAAGTCTGGACAAAGACTAACAAAATGGGGGTCAAAGCCCACAAAATAGGGACATATTTTAAATATTACTTTTATAAGCTTAGAAAGATGCTAGAGTAACAGGATTTGTTTTAACATACATTTTCTGAAGGTTGTGAAGTCTGAAGCTCAAATGTATGTCATTATTTAGTGACTTCAGTCATCAGATCATCCCAGTAATTTGTCAGAAAAACACAGATTTTATGAGGAAGAGACCAAAAATACGAGCCAAAAATCTGGACATTCTGAGAAAATCTGTACATTTGAGAGGTATGTTGGTATATATAAGTAGCAGGAGTGTGGGAGGTGCAGGGGGCTTGCCCTCCTGCAAAAACATTTGTTAATGTTATTTTTATTGAGTTTTATTCTTATGTTTCTGTTTATTTTGGGGGAGGGTTGGATGTTGAGTGTTGTTTTATTTTTTTCATTATTTTGGGTTTTCGGTATTGTGTTTTTTGTTTTTGTGTCTATTATGTATTCTGGTCTCAAAATACTGAGACTCGATATTTCAGTATTTCAAAATTCAGAAATGTACCCATATCTATCTGTCTATCTATCTACCTATCTATCTATCTGTATATATATATATATATATATATATATATATATATATATATATATATATATATATATATATATATATATATATATATATATATATATATATATATATATATATATATATATATATATGCATATGTCTGCCTCCTCTGTTGGACAGTTATAGGATGCTTCTGCAAGAAAGCAATATGGTCTGTAATCCAGAAGGAAGCTTATGTAATATAATCTGCAATAGCTTCTGATCACTATCAGCCAATAATGTTTTACCATATAAGCACTTGTGGAACTTCTCATAGCCATGTAAAATGCCTAACATTTCCAACTTCTGGTTATGGCAGACTATTGATACAAGAGCTGTGTGGGTAACTGCCTCAGATAAATAGAATGTGAGACAGTAAAAAATAATACTAGAGGTTTCTGGCAAGAGATTGCTGCTCTTCTAGAAGGTAAGACTTTGTATAATGAACGATATGTGGGTATTGAATGTCCATCATGATATAAGTATCAGTGGAAGTTGCTAAAAATAAAGAGACTTGAGGAATGTCTTCAGTCCAATAGGGTAAGTAATTAAGGAATGGAACACTCTTAATTGCAAATGACCCAAAAGCCAGTTGATGACCTTTGGCTGCAATCAGACTGTGAAGGGAAGGATGGTTTTACATACATACATACATACATACATAAATACAAATATTTGAAATACGGTAATTAATGCCCTTCTAGCTTGCTAATTACCAAAATACTTGTTCCTATAATAAGTGTCCAGGCTGTACTTAAAAATATCTAAAGTAGTGCTTGCTTTAATGCAATTTTGGTAGTCTGTTCCATGTATCAGCTAGTCTCTCAGAGAACCAGTTAGTACACTGCACATTCCTATAGAATTTTCTGCATAAGTTGTCTGATGATTCTCTACTACTTTTTGATAACCCCAAACATTCCCAGAGGTAGTTGTCTCTAAATGCCCTATATAACTGAATAAGGTCTCCTCTTGAATATCTATATGAGACACTGTACACGTTCAGACATTTTAGTTTTTCATAATAATTTAACATCCATGATATATTTCTGCTGTACTTTTCCAGGTTTATTCATGCTTGTTTCCTTATAAGGTTTTCATATTGTTATTCCATACTCAACTTTGGGTCTGATGTAGATAAACAATAACTTCATCATTTCTGATTTACTAGACTTTGTAAGTTTTTTTATGACATATAATTATCATGAACTAATTGGCTGATATGATTAGAAAACTCAAAACTGAATCTACCCATATACCCAGGTCCTTGAATGAATTTACAGTGTCAATCACTGTGTGCTGTATTAAGTATACCCCCATCAATTTATGTCTGCCAAAGCTCATATGCTTAGTTTTTGATATATTTATAAGGATATTATTCTCCTGTGACCAACTGGTTAATTTAGTCAAGTTCTTTTACAGACATGCCCTATCTGTGACACATGTAATCAGTTAATCCAATGTCAATTCATTTGCATGCAGACAGTAGGCCATCTCAGATGAAATAGATCTGAATGATACAATCTAAACAAGTATGGGCCTAAAACAGAGCCCTGGAGGCACCCTGACTGTAACAAAGAATTTCACCTGTCCCATTACTGTCTGATACTTGCCATGTCATATTTGTAAGCCATGCAGCTATCCACCTCATCAAGAGCACATTACCTAGTTATTCTAATTTATTGATCGGTGTTTTGTGTATGACCCTGTCAAATGCTGAAGTTAAATCTGTATAACTTACATCATAGCACAATTTTTTATTCGTAGCTGTTATTGTATTATTATAGAACATCATGTTACTCATTGTAATAGATCAATTTTCAGCATATGCCTGCTGATATATGGTTTCAAGTCCCATCCTTTACAATTCTGACAATAACTTATCCAATATTACCTTTTCCATTATTTTTCCAGAACATGAAGATAGAATTAAGGGTCTATATGATTCTGGGTTTGTCCTATTCCCCTTCCCTTAAAGGCAGGTTTAATAAGTGCATGTCTCTAGTCTTGAGGAATCCCCCACATTTATATGTCCTAGTAAATAATAGATATAATGGTACTGTAAGTTCTTGTTGAAGTGTTCTCGGGTCATTATTATTAATTCTGTCTCCTCTATGTGCTTTGCTTGGACCTAGTTTGCATAGTTCTTTTTCAGTATAATCTAATTTGCTTTCAGTATCTGAGGCTACTTGGATATCACAAGGTCAATTTATCACCCCTTTTTGAATTTCTCCAAACCTTTTGGGTTTCTAATACCATAACAGGAATGGACCCCATTCCTAAGTCAAAGTATGATTAAAGTTCATGAAATTAGTATTGTTTCATTCTTTGATGTCAGCCAAAGTGCTCTTCGGAGCACATACAACATGCCCAGTAACAACTCCTTCTGCAATTTGTACAAAGTTACATGTACTGGTAGCAATTCTAAATATGATTGTAGATTCTTTTTTATAAGACCCATTGCTCCTACTACTATTGAAACTATTTGGGTATCTTTTTTTCACATTGCTCTCATTTCTGCTTGCAAATCCTGACATCTTATAACTTTGTGTCTCTCTGTATGCAAGACACTGTAGTCACTGGGTGTGGCAATTTCAATGAGCAATGCTACTTTGTCTTTTTTTCTTGGACCGCTGTGTCCTGTTTTCTAGCATCTATCTTTTGAACAGTTGGTAATGGATGATACCATGTGATGCAGACTTCTTCATTTTTTATGATTCTTTGTGGCTCATATTTCCAGTGTTTTTTAGCCACTTTAATACAATAATGTTTGCACAATCCCCAGTGCAACAGTCTTGCCATATTATTATGCCTTTCAGTATACAGTCCTTCTCCTATTAGTATGTCACAGCCAGCAACAAGGTGTGTAACTGTTTCCAATTCAGTTTTACAAAACCTACATTTGTCTATTTTTCCCACATGTTCAATGGATTTTGTAAACCAACGTGTTTCATGGTCATTGTAATGTAGTCATTCAGTGTAGGGCTTATCTTATACATTTTTAAACACTCTTTTATCCATGAATGTGAGATACTATGAAATGCTTTTTTGTAATCAATCCATGCCATACTTAGATTCTTCTCATTTTTACAGTTCTCCACTATGACTTTATTTAACAACAAATGATCCTTTGTTCCATATTACTTTCTTTTATTGCTCTTTTGTTCTACTGCCATAATTGAGTTTTCTTCTAAATGACTATAAACTCTGTCTGTATCAATTCCAGTGTATAGTTTATATGACGTCAGAAGGCAAGTTATCGGTCTATAATTTTAGGGATTACTTGTGGGTTCACTCTTAAATAGGAGCATTGTTTTACCTGTTGTTAGCAAGGTTGGTGTCTGTTCAGGGTGTGCATATAAATAGTTCTTACTCATGGCTAAATCTTCATGCAAAGATGTTAGTACTTTTAACCAAAGGTTAGGTACTGCATCTGGGCCCGGAGTTTTCCAATTAGAAGCTTTTCTTAACTTTGTTTTAATCTCTCTGGCTGTTACTTCATCCCATTGTATATCCTGTACCTTTAAACTTCTTATTATTTCTTTTACTTCTTTTATCCATTTAGCATCTTTGTTATGTTCCACAGGATCTTCATAGATACTTCCCTAAAATGCATCTATTTCTTACTTTTTTGGCGGCCTTTCAATTCCTTTTACCTTGTTTCCCAAGTCTCTATAAAACTTTTTTGGGTCATCAATAAATTGTTTATTTTGTACTTTATATTTATCTGTGTATCTTCTAAGTTTTTCTGTCTGTGCTGAAATGTTTAGTTTATTTGCGATAGTGCATGATAGATCCTGGTCTTTTCTGATGTTGTACATTGATTTTATCACATCTATCTTTCTAAGTATTTTTGTTGATCTATTCCCTCATCTATTGTCTTCTAACAGTGACACTTCCTGTCTTAATTTCTTTATATTTTTCTGTATTCGATACTTCCATGATGGTATTCAATTTCTCCCCTTCCTTTCTCTCACTACCCTGTGTTCTTGTGGTAGAACTTTATCAGTTATTAGTTTAGCTACACTGTGGGGTGGCCATGGTGGTGCAGTGGTTAGCGTTGTCGCCCCACAGCAAGAGGTTATCCCGTTCGATCCTCGGCTGGGGTGCCTTCTGTGCGGAGTCTGCATGTCCTCCCTGTGGTCACGTGGGTTTCCTCCGGGTGCTCCAGTTTTCTCCCACATTCAAAAGACATGTTGTAAGTGGATTGGACACTCTAAATTGGCCCTAGGCATGAGTGAGTGTTTGCATGTGCCTTTGGTGGAAGGTTGGGCATTGGGCTGGCAACTCAACACCATAAAACTCTACTGCCAATCATGAGCAGACAGGTGATACACTGTGGTGACCCCTAACTAGGAAAAGCTGAAAGAAAAAGAAAAATTTTAGCTACACAGTAATATATCCTGTTTACTTCTGTTACACTGCATGGATCTCTATAGACAGTCTTAATTACTGTGTCCATTTGTTTTATCAGACTTCTGACTTTTGGGGTTTTACTGACCCTCTGCAGTCTATTTCTTTTGTTGATCTTAATAAATCTATCTCTATCTATTAAGTCAGGCAACCCTTCTCTTAGCTCATTTTTCCAAAAAGAGGGCGCATCCCTTGTTTTCCATTTCCTGTTGGTATTCTATAGAAAGTTCTATAGCATCTGCATGTGGTACCATCTCTTTAATTTCATCCTGTGCTATCCGTTGTTCTGTTATATGGGATCTCACTGGCCTATCACTCCTCGACATTGACTGCATCAGAGCTTCCACAGTTACCTGTTCCTTCCCTTGCTGTCTAGCTTCAAGTGAATGTTTATACTGATTTCCTGTGGAAGGCTCCAAAATATCTTGATATGGCACCTGTTCAATTGCTTTCCATTCCAGTGATTTCCCCTTAGTTTGGATATGCATTGCTCTATCCTGTTGTGGTGCTTTCTGCATTATATTTTCAACACTGAATCCTTCACTTTGCAGGTGCTCCATAACCTCAATTTCTAGTTCTTTGACTTCTCCATTACCAGTCTCCTTTTCTACTTTTCCTCTTTGTCTTCTTATTTTCTGTATTGTAAAAATTTCCATATCTGGATTACTTTGCCTGCATTTCTCTTCAAATACCTTTGGTGTTACTCTTTTTGTATTGGTTAGTTTTGCTTTCTCCTTTGCATAAATATTACAACATATTAAATCTCTTTTTCTTTTCCATGTCCATATTTCTTCTTCAGATGTCTCCTGCTCTTCCTGCTTCTCCTTACTTTGAGAACTCACTCCATTGTGCTGTAAAGTAATATGTGTTAGACCTCCTATATTAAATCCTTCACTTTGCAGGCACTCCCTAACTCCAACTTCTATTTTTTGTGGAGCCAGGGCTGGTTTGCAAGATTTTATAAATATATTTATAATCTGTTGTATCTGAAAATATAATTTAAAATCTACACATAGTTATCAGATTGTATGTCTTTACTCCCTCCACATCTTAAGGCTCTGTTAAATTGTTTCCTAGTATGCTGAATATCTTTATATAAATTTTCTTCAATTTTTGCTTGGTCTTGTCTCACACTATGCTTAATTTATTTGTCCAGTTTGTTTATTTCAGTTTTCAAAGTTGTAGTTTGACCTGTTTACCATTTATTCTATTTTTTGTCTTTTACCTTAAGCAAGTATCTTGATTTTGTGGAAAAATATCCTCCTAATGTTGTGTGCCTAGATCCTGATGTTAAACATTTTTTGTGATTTTTGCATTCAAACAATTTCTCTTTCAAAACCTTTCATATTCATTTTACAATTTTTCCACTGAATGCATCACTCCAATTAGTTTTACATAGTGATTATTTTCCTTCTATATAAACTGTTACTAATCATCTGTGCATTGGTTTAGATATCTGTTTGGCATAATTATCTAGCAACAAATTAACATTTATAACGTCATGATCACTGCACATGAACGGTGACAAAACCTGACATGAAGTAACAGTAATTTCTTTAGGAACACAAACAATGTCTAGTTTGTTCCATTCCCTGGTAGTTTTTTTTTTTTTTTTACAATCTGAATTAATTGTTGTTCCTGAACATAAATTGTTAATAATTACCTTACTAATGTTGTTTAATCAATATTATTCCAGTCTGTTTCTGGCAAATTTAAGTCCCCAGCCACTGTTATTCTTCCCTCTAGTGTTTCATGCAAGAAATGTGTGAATTCTTCTAGGTCATCAGCACTTGACTTTAGTGGTCTATACATAACAATATTTCAATTGTTGAAGTCATATTGCATAAGATTATTTTGTTCTTTCATTAAGTTTAAACTTGATGTTGCCTCTTCCAACCATTCCTCAACATATGGGTCTTCGGATCTGAGCTCAGATCTTTCTCCATTCTAGACTTTGGATTCCAAGCTCAGGCTCCTTCCCTTACCCATAATCCCCTTCTGTCCCCAGCATTACCTCAGATCTCATTTGCCATTCATTCAAGCAGACATGGCCCCTCTTTCGTCATGTTCACCTCGGCTAAGTGTTTTCTCTTCTATGTATTTATAAATATATATATATATATATATATATATATATATACATACATATACACAGACCTTGTCTCCTGATTATCCTTTGCTTGTCAATTTCTTCTTGCTGTGTTCTTCCCTTACCTGTACACACACACACACACACACACACAAACAAACAAAAAGCTTTACTTATCTGTCTGTTTGCACCATTGGTGCCAATTCTTATTTGACATTACTGTGTAGCCTTGAAATTTCTTACTTCATTTGTTGATATTGTTCTTGTGATTTCTTCAGTTTTTTCAGTAACCTGAACATTTTTCTATAGGATGGAGAAACCCTCAGGTATCAAGAAATGTGTAGCCTGTGGCCGCAGGATCCCTAAGTCAGATGCCCTTTCAAAATGTGTGTACTGTCTTGGTGCATCTCATCTCAATGAAGACTGCTCTATTTGCATTGCTTTTGGCCATAGAGCCATTCTTTAACATCAGAACAAGTTAGTTATGAAGAGATTCCTCCTAGCCACCATGTGATACTTTTCCCAACCACTTTCTTCTTCTTCTTCGTCTTCTTCTTCTTCTTTTGCTTCTAGGGCCTCCCTCTTTGTCAAGAAACCTTTGGACAGACATAAAGGGGAGAAAAGTGGTGAAAAGTCCAAGGAGAAAGTTAAAGATGCTAAGAAGCATTCTGTGGACCAGTCATGTACTTCAGTTGTTTCTAGGAGTGATATCCATTCAAACAGACAACATATTGGTAGTCTTATACATCAACAAGCTCCCATCCTTATCTCCAAGTTTCACAAAAATTAAACCTTGAACAATGCTATAATAAAGTTGCTAAATTTGCAGCAAATACCACTTACAGAACCCACCACTGTATATCACTAAAAAGCCAACACTGGTTAGAAGTGCCTCATCAACTAACATATACACAGCTTCTTACCACTTATAAAATTATCCAGCATCAATCTGCCTGAACAGCACTAAAAAACATTCTATACAGCTATGTTCCCAAATTGTTATTCTGATCCAGTGATCAAAAACTTCTGTATGTCTACAAACTGATCAAATCTGCTGGGCATTGTCTGTATCTGTACAAGGTTGCATAGGCCTGGAACATCTTACCTGTATTCATCAGGTCAATAACCTACCTCACATCTTTCAAAACCACTCTGAAGGTCTTGCTACCTAAAATCTGGCTTTGTTTTTGTGCAAAAACAGAATAAATTATATCCCTAAATGTGATCAAATATGTTTTAATTCCTTATACGGCCTTACTCTCCCTTCTTCCATTACTTCCTTACTTCTATCAAATTCTCTTCCCTGACTTTCTCTATAAATATATCATAAGCCTATTTTTCCTCTCTTCAATTCCTGTTTATTATAAGGTCAACTTACCTTTAATTTCTCAACAAACTAAAATTTCTATAAGTATTAAATGATTGTTGTATAACATGTATTAATTCTTAACCAGCTTTTTTTATATTATCACTAATTTGTTATAATTATTTAAACTGCAGATGTTTTTGTTTTATTTTGAAGATTATAAAATTATTCTTAAAATGTTTTACAATAATTTGAAGCTTTTCTCCCTGGGCCTCTGCTGAAAATGGCTTCTACCCATTCGGACTTTCCCAGTAATGAAATATCAATAAATAAATAAATAGCTAGGCAAATAAATGTGTGAAACTTAGTCAAAAGATGGCATATTTTGGTTTAACAGATTTAATTTTTGCAGCTGTGTTAAATTAAGTAACCTATATTGCTTTACAGTTTAGTGTGTTTACTAGATAAGATTTTTAAATATTATTGTGATGTTGAGGTTTAGCTGTAAGAAAAAGTTACAAATTTAAAAAACGGTTAATACTTCCTTTTCAGTATGAGCATGTTTAATGCATGCATTTTGAATGACACACCAGTGGCCTGTTCAGACAAATTATATAACTTTAGATTTATGTTTTAAAAACATGTTAATGAATTATCTTGAAACTCTTCTTTTCCAGTCACTGTTTCAGTTTAAAGTTCATTTATCATGTTTAGAAGTACCTTAGTTATATTCATCATTTTAAATTTGCAAGTGATTTTGCAAAAAAAATGATTAGTGTGTGCTGTTTGATTGTTCAATTTCACTGTTACCTTACTTTTTATCCATAACTATACTAAAAGTTGTGATATTGTACATATTGGACAATGATTTACATACTGCTGCAATGTAATATGAATAAACAAAACTTCTTTAGAAGAGAAGCTTCTCACTTAGTAGTACATTGTCATATATTAATTTTCAAGGTAAGGTCTTTCTCCTGTAAGACTTTGCCACTAACTTTCCTTCATAAGTAGCAAAAAACTACTAATATATTCAGCACTGAAATACTTTGGCCTATAGATTGACATAAACTATGAAGCATTGTGAATTCAGTCCTTCATGATGTCATGGTAAGTATTTACAATTCAAAACATTTTAGGGGCACTGTCCTTATCAATCACCTTTTTCCTTCAAAAACTATATAATTTGGTATTGCATTCGGTAAGGAGATTATTCCAAAAATCAACGGTCTGTTGCAAATACTTGCTGTTTGACTAATACCCTTTAAATTATACTCTAAAGGGTTTCTAAAATAGTAACTTCTGACATCTTCAATATGAATTTAGAGAGCTATTGTACAATTAGTTAACATTTTCTCAAGGTGTCTCTGTCTTCTGACTTTTGCTTATGTGCTTTGGCTCTTACTTATTCTGTGTCTGTTAAATCTACCGAAGTTAAAATACTAGCAAATATACCTTAAATTAGTCCTACAAATCTGAAATGTGTTCTCATTCAGATTCAGATTATAATGTCTCAGTCTGCCTAACAGACTAGATCTGCAGCACTTTGATTTTGTAAAAGGTAAATTCTATCTAATGGACCTAGTAAACATCTTTGAGAAGGCAACACAAGCTGTTGATAGCATTCACACTGTAAACAAAGCCTACTTTGATTTATCCAGGACAGTTGACACCATCCCCCATGCTAGTGTAATTAATAAACTAAAGGTGTTACAAAAGGATCCCTGTGTGGTAAGATGGATAGCAAACTGGCTAAAAGACAGAACCCACAGATTGCAGGTAGTAGGAACAGTGTTAGATAACCTGTAGAAGACCAGGGGTGTCTCACAGGGATTAGTGCTTGGTCCGCTTTTATTTGTATATATTTCTTTGACCTTCATACTGAAAATACAAGACCTATGGCTAAACAAGTATGCTAATGATTGCAAATTGGGAATCACTGACAAATCCCCATGTGACATAGAAGCTCTCAAGCTATGTTTACACATATAAATAAATAATTGGTATATTGAAAATATGTTTTAGTTAAATGCTAAAAAATGGAGCACTGTTATACAGTATTTGGCAGACAAGAGATTCCTCCTCCAAGTATATAGTTTTGACAATATTCCACTGGGTTTATAATTCCCTCTCCTTTGATTACCATATAGCAGCTATTGAGGAATTCTTTCTGTTTGATGCAGCTTATTGCCAAGGGAATATCAACCAAATCAAAAGACATTGTAGACCCCCTGTACTCAGCACTGAACAGACCAGTTAAAGAATAAAATGTCCCCTTTGGGATTTACCTCACCAAGTATTTCAAAAACATATAAAAACCCCAGAGGTTCATAATAAAGGGAATCACAGGCTTAATCGTTAAGCTTTCAGAAAAAAAAAAGAAAACTACAAGCACTGTCCTCGCTTTTCTGTGTCTTACAGTCTTCACAGAGGAGATCTGTTCTTTACTTTAAGTTTAATTAGGGACCTAGTCATCAAGGATCTGTTGTGTATTCATAAATCCTACAATCCCACAAATAACATAATGAGAGATCTAAACCTGCTTTAGCAAATCAATGAAATATGATGGAGGTACAGACTCATTACTCAACATCACCCTCACCTCTAGAATAGACTTTCCATAAGACAAAGCAGTGGGATGCACAAATATCCTTCAAATAGGACCTGGATAATTGGCTGGTTATGCATAAATTTACCCTAGGCTTGACTGGCCTTGCCTTCCTTTCCCCTTCTTCATTCTTCCTAGCTGTCCCATTTCCCCTGTCCATTGTTAGGTCAACCTGCTATTTCTTACTTTCCCAGACTTCTCTGAGTGAGCTGGGTTCTGGCATGAATATTAAGGGTGTCCTGGGGTGGGGCGCTGCCAATTCCTTCTGATTTTAAGGGGGTAGAGGTAGATATTATAACCTAC
>NC_056730.1:1027790616-1027793116 GCF_019279795.1 Protopterus annectens
GTAAAATATTCACTTAATTGCTGTGATTCATACATAACCACTGTACAAATGGAGTGCTTTTTTCTGGGCTTTTCCACAATGGAGTCTCCAATGACCAGAATGTTGGATTATGTGGTGGCTTTTCCTATGGGCTTAAAAGTAGAGGCTCCATGAGATGCGGGTCTGTGTGCTGATGTGGTTGTTGTTTTGAAAGAGTGCATTTGGAGCTAGTGAGGGTATTTGTTATATGTACATCATCTAGGAGGTCTTTGGGGTTTAGGCAGGTTACATTTAAGTGCCTCAGCATATGTGAGTCTAGATGTCTGATTTGAATTATGTGTGATGGCTGCAACGTGTGTACTGATGACAACCTTACTGATATTAGTACTTTTATGTGAGAGCTTTGCCTCCAGAGACATTGTGTAAATACATGTCTCTCATACTATATCAGTTTGTTTTAGAATTAACTGGTTGTCAGTAAACATGAGACAATTTCTACGTTGCCTCAGGATGCCCATATCCTCCAAGCTGGTAACAGAGATAGTTGGAAAGTTCATATCCATGGCAACAGATCCTTATTTTATTGATTAGACAGCTGGAGTGAGAATATAAGGCAATGTCAGGAGTATCCGGTTTGCAACTCTAGATACAGTGCTTGTCACTGCAAACTAGTCGTCCTGTGTGTAACAAGGTCTTGGTGAAATTTCAATCATGCTTTTACAGGAAAAATGTCATTCAAGGTGTTTGTGTCTGTACAGGCCACTATCAAACACTTGAGGGGAAACTAATACATAGACCCTGAAATTTTAAGGATGAAATACTTAGGCAGATATTATGAAGTTGGAAACAAATCAAGCAGTACTTAATGAAAAAAAATGAATTAGCTTGTCAAGAATGATGAAAAGATGAGAGTCGTGTGAATGGCTACTGCTTAACTACTACTAGTGCTGGTCTCACCACAGCTTCACTCTACAGGGATAGAATGTCCCTTTGCTTCTTTTCTCCATAAAAGCATAAGATTAGCATAAATCTCAAGATGAGAAGCAGGCCACAGCCTGTTTTTGGTAGTCCACAGTCTTGTCCTGGATGATGCAAGGGTCTGTAGGCTTATTGTAGCCTTTGCCCTGTTAGATGCCTTGAATAACAACCAGACTCATCAGGAACATCAAGCAAAGACAGTCACTGCCCAGCCAGAAACAGTCAGGAATCAAAGCACTCTGCTCCTTCTCCCACCAGGAGTAGAATATAAGCACAACTTCCAAGCTTCTGAAGCAGTTATTACACTTTCTGGGGATTAGCAGTCTCCATGACATAATGTACCTGTGCTCCTTCTCTCACCAAGAGAAAACAGAAGCAATAATCCAAAGATGAGGAATGAGAGGCAGAATGTGGGCTGTCCAAAAACTGGTGGACTTGCAATAGATGTTTAAAGGTAAGATGACAAACATGGGTTAATATCCTAAGCACTGCAGTGTGCACTAAGCAGTTAGATATGAGAAAGGGAGTAACTTAAGCTTTAGCTGTCTAAGTGGAGAGCCACTCATTTTAAAAGAACAAGGTAGATTGAAAGGGGATGGGCACTTCTGTATTCTGGTGCTACTGAATACTGTGGCATGGCCAATAAATTTAAATAGTTGTAGGGGAGTGATTTCACAAAATGATAATTTTATGCTTACTCACGACAGCCAGCAAAAGGGGAGAGGAAAGGAGATCTGTGGTCAAATTAGCATAATGGACAGGAAACTAGAAAGACAGCTGTTTTCAAGAACACAACTGCAAAAGGGTAGGAGGGTGGGAGAAAAAATTTAAAAATGTTGTGTGATTCACAAGAGACGCAGCTGTTCTGTGTGACACACAAAAGACAGCACAATGTAGAAGTTATCAAAAAATTGAATTATATAATTATAGAACAAACAGGAGTGGTTGAGAAAGAAGATATAAATGAAGATGGGCTAATTTTGTTCAAGAAGGTGATGCACATATAGGCTTACAGGATGTTGAAACTGAGGCATGTATCATTTTCTGGCAACTGTTAAGTGAATAAAAAGAGCATAAATTAGGGGATATGAAAGAAACGGTTAAGTCAGAGATGAAAATTTCTGAAGGACAAAGTCTAAGAATATTGAAATGAAAGTTTAGAAATATTTTTCCAAAAATTAAAAAGAAAAGTGGAAAGGAATAACATTAGAGTGGTTTTGGTTAATGTTAAATGTCGTGAAAATAAGTTCAGAAAATTCTATGCACCGTAGCGTTTTTTTATTTTTGTCTGCACCATAATGTTTTTATTTTTGTCTAAGTTGAGTAAATTGTCATTAAAGGAATAGCATACATGTTTATGTGCTGATATTGTCTTTTTACAAGATACAATATTTATATCTGTCTTAGCTAGAAAGCAAGCCAGAAAGTTATGGCAACAAAAAATTGTGTTGAATTTAGGAAATGAATGATGTTCAGTAGTGACATTCTTCTTTAATGATAGAACAAAAATATTATACGTTCACATTATACCAGAAGAATAAAT
>NC_056730.1:1027798116-1027838116 GCF_019279795.1 Protopterus annectens
AATACAAGAAAAAAATATTATGGAAAATAAATACAGAAAATTTTCCAAAAATATAGGAAAGAATGGTATCATAATGTGATGTGTAATATTTGTTATATTACTTCTTGGGTAGGATCAGGAAATGAAGTAGTTGAAGCTACATGGAAATGGAGCTCATGATTTGAATGTTAAGAAATGTCACAATTTTTTTATGGAGACTATAGATTAAGAAATAGCCTGTAAAATGGTATATGTTATTCAAGAGGATGTGGAAAACTGTATGTGCATATTGCAATTAAATAGACACTGCAGAGCACACTTTTTAGGATCTTAGATGAGTCCTAAATATTTGCAGGGAATTTTGATGCAATATGGGCTTACGTGAAAAGCAATGAATTTACTGAGTATGACATATAACAATAACAGGGTTAGAGTAATAGCTGGTTTACTGAGCAGTTGTTTGTGTGTGTGTGTGTGTGTGTGTGTGTGTGTGTGTGTGTGTGTGTGTGTGTGTGTGTGTGTGTGTGTGTTTGTGTGTGAGGTATAAGACAGGGCTGCCCTTTAAGTAGCATATTATTTTCTTTAGTGATGAATGCTATTGCTCGTGTTATGGGTGACATATTGGGTTAATGTTTATACAGATTAAGGAACTGTGCTGAGATTCCTCATTTTTTTATCATACGATGATATTATCGTTATTGAAAGAAATTTGAGTTGAAAAAATTGGTTATATTATTGAATGATACTTTAAGGAAAGTGGGACTACAGTTGAATAAAGACAAAAGTAAAGGCTTATGCGGTGCAACTACAACTGAAGACTTTTTTTGTCATCAAAAAATTTAATTATTTTTAATAGTGTTTGATGAAGTAGTAAAAATAAAGAAATGGTGGGAGATAATAATAGATAAAAATAAAAGGAATAAGTGCATTCTGGTAAACATTTAATTTATCATTTAAAAATAAGGTATAATTAATTAATTATGTTATTTTAGGCAGTTTAGGGTATACAGGAAATGCATGTGTGTGTGTGTGTGTGTGTGTGTGTGTGTGTGTGTGTGTGTGTGTGTGTGTGTGTGTGTGTGTGTGTGTGTGTAAAGAGGTATAAGACAGGGCTGCCCTTTAAGTAGCATAGTATTTTCTTTAGTGATGAATGCTATTGCTCGTGTTATGAGTGACATATTGGGTGTTTATACAGATTAAGGAACTGTGCTGAGATTCCTCATTTATTTATCATACGATGATATTATCGTTATTGAAAGAAATTTGAGTTGAAAAAATTGGTTATATTATTGAATGATACTTTAAGGAAAGTGGGACTACAGTTGAATAAAGACAAAAGTAAAGGCTTATGCGGTGCAACTACAACTGAAGACTTTTTTTGTCATCAAAAAATTTAATATAATATAATATTTTTTTGTCATCAAAAAATTTAATATAAGACAGGGCTGCCCTTTAAGTAGCATAGTATTTTCTTTAGTGATGAATGCTATTGCTCATGTTATGAGTGACATATTGGGTGTTTATACAGATTAAGGAACTGTGCTGAGATTCCTCATTTATTTATCATACGATGATATTATCGTTATTGAAAGAAATTTGAGTTGAAAAAATTGGTTATATTATTGAATGATACTTTAAGGAAAGTGGGACTACAGTTGAATAAAGACAAAAGTAAAGGCTTATGCGGTGCAACTACAACCGAAGACTTTTTTTGTCATCAAAAAATTTAATATAATATAATATTTTTTTGTCATCAAAAAATTTAATATAAGACAGGGCTGCCCTTTAAGTAACATAGTATTTTCTTTAGTGATGAATGCTATTGCTCGTGTTATGAGTGACATATTGGGTGTTTATACAGATTAAGGAACTGTGCTGAGATTCCTCATTTATTTATCATACGATGATATTATCGTTATTGAAAGAAATTTGAGTTGAAAAAATTGGTTATATTATTGAATGATACTTTAAGGAAAGTGGGACTACAGTTGAATAAAGACAAAAGTAAAGGCTTATGCAGTGCAACTACAACTTAAGACTTTTTTTGTCATCAAAAAATTTAATTATTTGTAATAGTGTTGGATGAAGTAGTAAACATAAAGAAATGTTGGGAGATAATAATAGATAAAAATAAAAGGAATAAGTGCACTCTGGTAAACATTTAATTTATCATTTAAAAATAAGGTATAATTAATTATTTATGTTATTTTAGGTAGTTTATGGTATACAGGAAATGCATATGCGTGTGTGTGCGTGTGTGTGTGTGTGTGTGTGTGTGTGAGTGTGTGTGTGTGTGTGTATCCATGTGAAAAAGAAACAGAAATAAAGAAATTCATCTTTATTGTCATATATGGGTCAAGATGAATACTAGTAAAAAGGGACATTCTGTATGTTCTTCTTCTTTCAGCTGCTCTTGCTAGGGTTCGCCACAGTGGATCATCCGTTTCTATTTCTTCCTGTCCTCTGCATCTTGCTCTGTCACAGAAACCACCTGCATGTCTTCTCTCACCACATCCATAAACCTTATCTTAGGCCTTCCGCTTTTCCTCTTACCTGGCGGCTTCATCCTTAGCATCCTTTTCCCAATATACCCAGCATCTCTTCTCAGCACATGTCCAAACCAGCACAACCTTGCCTCTCTGGCTTTGTCACCAAACCGTCCCACCTGAGCTGACCCTATAATATACTGATTCCTAATCCTGTCCATGCTTGTCACACCCAATGCAAATCTTAACATCTTTAACTCTGCCACTTCCAGCTCTGACTCCTGCCTTTTTGTCAATGCCACCATCTCCAACCCATATAATATAGCTGGTCTCACTACCCTCTTGTAGACCTTCCCTTTCACTCTTACTGGTACCTGTCACATATCACTCCTGACACTCTTCTCCACCTGTTCTGCCCTGGCTGTACTCTCCTCTTATCTCTTTCATACTCACCATTACTCTGAATTGTTGATTCCAAATATTTAAACTCATCTAGCTTCCCCAACTCTGCTGTCTGCATCCTCACCATTACTCTATCCTTCCTCTCATTCACACACATATATTCTGTCTTAGTACTGCTAACCTTCATTCCTTTCCTCTCTAGAGCATATCTTCACATCTCCAGGGTCTCATCAACCTGTTACCTACTTTCACTATAGATCACAATGTCATCTGCAAACATCATAGTCCATGGAGACTCCTGTCTGATCTCGTCTGTCAACCTGTCCATCACCATTGCAAATAAGAAAGGGCTCAGAGCTGATCCTTGATGTAATCCTACTAATACCGTAAATGCATATGTCGCTCCTACTGCAGACATCACCACTGTCACACTACCCTTGTACATATCCTGTACCACTCTTACATACTTCTCTGCCACTCCTAACTTACTCATACAATGCCACAACTCCTCTCTAGGCACCCTGTCATATGCTTTCTCTAAGCCCACAAAGACACAATGCAACTCCTTCTGACCTTCTCTATACTTTTCCATCACCACTCTCAGAGCAAATATCGCATCTGTACTGCTCTTTCCTGGCATGAAACCATACTGCTGATCACTAATCATCACATCCCTTCTTAACCTAGCTTTCACTACACTTTCCCATAACTTCATGCTGTGGCTGATCAGTTTTATCTCTCTGTAGTTACTACAGCTCTGCACATCAAACTTATTCTTAAAAATCGGTACCAAAACACTTCTTCTCCACTCCTCAGGCATCCTCTCACTTTCCAAGATTTCATTAATCAATCTGGTTAAAAACTCCACTGCCATCTGTCCTAAACACCTCCGTGTTTCCACAGGTATGTCATTTGGACCAACAATCTTGCCATTCTTCATCTTCATAGCTGTCCTTACTTCCTCCTTGCTAATACATTGCACTTCCTGATTCACTATCCCCACATCATCCAGCCTTTTCTGTCTCTCTCATTCTCTTCATTCATCAGTCCCTCAAAATATTCTTTCCATCTGCTCAGCAGACTCTCCTCGCTTGTGAGTACTTTTCCTGCAATATCCTTTATCACTCTTTCTTAGCTCAGTCCCTCTGTCTAGCTAATCAGCACATGCCCTTTTCTCCCTCCTTAGTGTCCAACCTTTCATACAACTCTCCATAAGTCTTATCTTTGGCCTTCGCCACCTCTCTCTTCACCATACACCTCATCTTTATACTCCTGTCTACTTTCTTCATCTCTCTGACAATCCCACTTCTTCTTTGATAACTTTTTCCTCTGTATACTCTCATGTATTTCCTTGTTCCCCCACCACGTCTCTTTGTCCTTCTTTCTCTGTCCAGATGTCACATTAAGCACCTTTCTGTTTCCCTTACCAGCTTTGCTGTAGTTACCCAGCTATTCAGTAAATCTTCACTGCCACCCAGTGCCTGTCTTAACTCTTCCCTGAACTCCACCTCACAATCATCTTTTTTCAACTTGCACCATTTGAAAAAGGGAGATTCTGTACCTGGAAGAAGAAAAAAGGAGGATTAGGATTAATACAGCATATTGTGGGTATGGCATGTTTACACTTACTGTGGGTTTTAAGATGTAAAAAGCAAGAAAGAAAATAGCTTGATTGCTAAATGTTTAAGTTAAGTATAAGGTATTTTGTGATAAAGTGTAAATAGGAAAAAGGTGAATAAATGTTATGAATGAGGAAGTTAAGAATACAAAAAAAGAAATATTATGAAAAATAAATACTGAAGAATTAGAAAAAAATGAAAGATGGCATAAGGTGATGTGAAATATTTGTTATATTATTCCTTGGGAAGGATGATAAAATGAGATAGCTGAGGCTATAAGGAAATGATGGTCAAGATTTGAATGCGTTCAGACTTGTCAAGGTTTTTTACGGAGACTCTCAATTAACAAATTACCTATAAAGGGCAGTATGTTATATGAGAGGATATGTGATATTATGTGTGTATAATTTGATTAAATAAAAACAGAACATACTTTTTTAGGATAAATGAAGTCTGGCATTGGGTATGTAAAGAAAATGTTCTTCAAAGCATGAGAAAATTAGAGGATGCTAACATGAATATGATTTTGTATGGATATTATGGGAAATCATATTCATGTTAGCATCCTCTAATTTTCTTATGCTTAGAAGAACATTTTCTTTACATATCCAATGCCAGACTTCATTTATCCTAAAAAAGTATGTTCTGTTTTTATTTAATCAAATTATACACACATAATATCACACATCCTCTCATATGATTTTGTATGGATATTATGGGAAATGACTGCAGTGGTGGTGCTGCAGTAGCATTGTCACCTCACAGTAAGACGTTGTCCTGTTTGATTCTCAGCTAAAGCGTCTTCTATGTGGAGACATGTGTGAATGGGCGTACCTTCGTTGAAGGTTGTACGTCAGGGCTGGCAACTCGGTACGTAAAAATCTACTGCCAATCATTAGTGGACCGGAGTTCCGCTGTGGCGACCCCTAACCGGGAAAAGCCGAAAGATACAACAACAACATGGATATTATGGGAAATAATGTCGGTATGAGGGAAATACTAGATAGAAGATGATTTGGGTGATATGGTAAATATGGAATGAAAGATTAAGAGAGATATTGTTTAGTAAAAGATGGACTCTTGTGGACATTTTGGAAAGGATAAGATTTTGGTTTTGGAAAAAAAGGTGAGAGTAATGATGAAGCAAAGTTTTGTATTTTGGTAGATTAAGAAGGAGTTATATCATCATTGTCCAAAAACCAAAAGTTCTGTGCTATGACTAAAGTCCCACCAAACAGCAAACAGCAAAATCCAAAAAAGAGAAAAGAATGGCAGGACACTGCTGGATTGACTCCTTCTTTTATTAAAACTTCCAAGACAGCCAAGGATAAGTGCTTTCGGGTGTGATACCCTTCATCAATAAAAAAGACAAACATTACCATTGTTTTAAATTAAAAGCCAACCAATCAGCAATCAATAAACTAATCAATAAAATTTAATCGCCTCAAGCTGTTGTGTACTTCATCCACTAGCATCTTAACACCTATAGGGTTAAGTGGAACATAGACTTTCCTGTCTGATAATAACCCCTGAATCTTCTGTTGGTAAAAAGTGGTGTCCATCACCACTATGGCACCCCTTTTATCAGCCGTCTTTATAACCAAATTGTTATTAGAGCCCAAATTATGTAAGGCTTGTTGCTGAGGTCGCGTTAAGTTATGGTATTTATGTAATCCTCCCCTTTGAAAATACTCTTGTAAATCATTCTCACAGCTACTGATGAACAAGTTTAAAGCTGGAGAAAAGGGTGGCACATAACTACTAGGTAGTTTTAAAATGGTCCCTAACTGATTACCATTGCCAAAAATACATTTTAAAGCTAACGTTCTACAAAACAACATGATATCTAACATTACATCACTAAATCCACTTGCCCTGCCGGGCACAAAGGTAAGACCATTGTTTAACACATACAACTCATCTTGTGTTAAAGAATGTGATGAAAGGTTAAAAACAATACCACTATTGTGATCAAAAGTCATTCATAAGTCTTCTTCCTCTTGCCTGGATACCTGCCCTCGCTCGAGGAGCGTCTCCCTGCTCCTCGCTTCTTGACTGGAGCAGGTAGCTGGTCCAAAAAATGTTGCTGTCCCTGCGAGGTCTTAGGGCACGCTCCCATGGCTAGCCCCTCTGTAGATGCTACTGCAGCATAGGTGATGGATTCATTCCCATCCGTATGACTGGGGTTGAAGGTGTAAATCGAACCTGCTGTTAAATCCTCAGTCTCTATCAGCTGCTCTTTGTCTGCTATTCTTGTTAGAGACCCTCCTGGGCCTCCTGGAGGTGATGGTATGTTAATTCCTGTGTTCCCTCCTATAGCGACTGTCGAACTGTGGACGCTGTTGAGTGTAGGTGTAGCCAAAGGTTACTGACAGAATCCCTTGAATCTAAATGGATCATGGAGCTGAGGGCTCATAGGAGCCCAGGGTTAAATGACATGGTTCCTTTGAAACCCGCCCTACAAAAAAGGCGGGTAGTTTATTGATTGCTGATTGGTTGGCTTTTAATTTAAAACAATGGTAATGTTTGTCTTTTTTATCTGATGAAGGGTATCACACCCAAAAGCGCTTATCCTTGGCTGTCTTGGAAGTTTTAATAAAAGAAGGAGTCAATCCAGCAGTGTCCTGCCATTCTTTTCTCTTTTTTAGTTATATCATCATATATGTATCTTTTGCGTATTTGGGTGTTATAAATATTAAAAATATTGTAAATACTGTAAATGTTATGTGCAAATATTGAAAATGCTGTAAAATAGTGTAAAGTTATATAAATAGCATGCTTGAAATTCTATAATAACACCTCTACTTTTTCAAATGGTGCCATGTTTTTTTTTATATCCAACTAAACTGTCACCAGCTCAAGCAGATGAGATCTGGGTTTAATATCTCATCTGAAGGATGACACACTCAAGACTGCAGAACCACCCATAGTGCTGCATAGCAGTGTCAGCAGTTCAGTCACCTCCAATGGGAATAGTACCCACACCCTTCAGGTCTTCCAGCAGCAAAGCTGAAGATGACACTTTGTGCCACTGTCACTACTGATAATTTTGCATGTTTTGTTTCTATAAAGATCATGCACCTTCACTTGCTTATTTATTTTCACGATTGTCATGCACAACGTTTGTGTTACACACACTTCATTTTCTTCAGTAAGCTATTTTAATTGCTTACTACTAATTTCATTCACTCTGCTCACATATAGTACTTGATTTAAAGCCATTTCTAATTCTCTTAAGAGTCTAACCCTTACCTGGTCATGTTTATTACAACAGACAATCATTTCCCTGATTGTTGTATCATGCAGTTTATTAGATTCCTAAAAGTAGTCAGAAGAGCCAAAGTAAAGGGGCAAGAGACAATTATAATGTTAGCACATAATATATTTAATGCAAATGCGTAGCTATGGCAGACCTTGTAATATCTATCCCAATTAGTGTGAGCACACCTTCTTAAAATTATACTCCAGATGCTATCCATACTGATTGCAATTTTCTCCTGACTCTCTGTAACAAGTTCCTGCTTACAGTATTCCCTTCTTTGCCCTTTATTTCACTTTCTACATTAATCCATTCAGCTTTGCATTTGCATCCAACACATCATTGCTTCCTTCTTACAATCTAAATCTCATT
This sequence comes from Protopterus annectens, assembly GCF_019279795.1. Taxonomy (NCBI): domain Eukaryota; kingdom Metazoa; phylum Chordata; order Ceratodontiformes; family Protopteridae; genus Protopterus; species Protopterus annectens. The sequence continues at coordinate 1,027,806,234 of NC_056730.1, forward strand.
CCTGTACTGCATACACCCTTCTCTTTATCTTCTTTGCTGTATAGCTTTTCTCTTTCTGTCAGTTCCTCCATCCTGTATGCATGCTTTCTTCTTTTTATCTATAATTCTTATGTCAGTTTTAATCTCCTGTATGTCTTCACAATGACACCCTCTTTTCCTATATCCAGCAAATATTTAGTCCACTAACTACCTCTATCCGTTTATCCTTAGTTGTCTTTCAGTTCTTAGGTTCATAGGTAATTATTTTGCAAACTGCCCTTGCAGGCCATTTTACGCTTATCCAATTTTCCTTTTTGTGCGCAAAATAACCTATCCCATTTGGTTACAGATTGGCCTTACCCTTCCTACGATCAATAATTGTATGTTACCCGCAATCAGAATAGCTGGGATCATACCAAATGTAATTTGAGGGCACCTACACATGGGATAAAGCATTTAGGAGCTGAATCTGTCAATTAGTAGTAGAGGAGACAGTCCTGGAGTAAGTTTTCTGTTTCCCATCCATAGAAAAATTGCACTTGAAAATGGACAGGGAAGAACTTTGTTTTATATGGATGGGGAGTCTGTTCCACAGCAGTGGTTTTTCTCTGTGAGATATACCTGTCCTTCCAAACTGTTATGCTGATATTGCAGAAGAGGTTTAGATCTCTAGACTGAGTGTGTCTGATACCATTTGACTTACTTATGTGCAGTAAATCCATCAGTAATGGGTCAGAGGATGCCTTGTCTGCCAGACACATGTCACCTCTTAGCAGTTTGTAGAATGCAGAGTATAATGACAGGGCTTTGAGTCAGTCCATGTAGGACATGTTGTTAAGGCCTTGTATCCTTTTAGTAAGGCATCACTTTGGGCATTCCAGTTGTTGCATGTATCTGGACAGATAAATGTCAAAGGAGGCATTATATTCACTGATTGACCTAATGAAGGCTGAATAAAGTGGACAGTGACATCCCAAGATCCAGACATAATCCTTTTGTTTATAAGTTGTGTGGTATAAAAGAGCTTACTTACAACAATAGACACATGTTGGTCAAAATGTATGCCACTGCCCACTTAAGTGGGCAGTGGCACACATGTTGGTCAAAATGTATTCCACTGCCCACTTAATTTCTCAAATTCAGAACAACTGGGTAAGCTCGTAGGGTTGTATTGTCAATGTGGTAGTTCCCTGGGATAGATGACATTCCAAAGTATACAGTGATGCATTGCTTGGCATCTAGATTAGGTTAATGATTTTTGGCACCAGTTATTTACTTTTAGCAAACCTTCCTGCAGGATGGCTAAATCATTTTGGGATTCAGTGACTACTCCTAGCTTGCAGTCATCTGAAAATGTAACCAGCCAGAGCCCTTTGGTATTGGCTTTTACTTCAGAAAAGTAAATGGCAAACAAGAGAGGTCCAGTGCAGAACTCTGGGGGACTCCACTGGTGACTGGTCTCTTTGTGAAGTTACCTTCCCCTGTTTTGATTATCTGCCTCCTGTCTGTCATGCAGTTGGCAATCCAGCAGGTGATGTGGGTGTTTATTCCCAGTTTATTTAGATTTTCTACTATGCCTGAGTGGGGAATTGTGTCAAAAGCTTTGCTCAGGTCATTCTTGCCTTCCTCAGTTGCTTTGTTGACCTTTTCAAAAAATTCACCAGCTTAAGCAAGCATGACCTACCCTTGGTAAATATAAATTGAGATGGGTCCAGTGTTTGGAGGTTTCCTATGTCCTGATTGAATAATTCCATGATAATACTTTCCATGGCTTTGCACATGAGGTGGGTCAGGCTTATTGAAAAATTAATTTTAAGGTGCTAAAGCACTGTGCTGTTACTCTGATGCTTACTGTGATGGATTTGAAGTCTTCTTAAGACACTCAGTCTTGCTGGCTGGATTCTGCTGAAATCAAAGTCTGGTTATAGTTGCATTTACAGTCTGTTGCATACAGAAACTTACAGAATATACACTGATGAGAGAATATACTTTGCAGGACCTGTCTTTAAGAGCAGTGACCAATAACTTTTATAATAAACCACACGTATGTCTGTTACAGCTTTTAGTTATTGTTCTATTTTACTTTTCAAACAGCATAGATGTTATAACATTTACCTCAGGACAAATGTGTCCCTACCAATACCCCTAAAATAACTGGATTTAATACAGACTTTATATATATTTTTAGTTAAACACACACCCTTTTGGTTTTGGAAAGATACTGCCTTGATGAAGCAAATGCTGACACATCTGTTCTTGTGCAAATGGTGATAAGTAAACTGTCTTCAAGGAAATGCCTTGTGGATTAGAAAAGCATATTTTTAAACTTTTCTTAGAAAAGCATGTCCTGTTGTCAATTCTTTAAAGAAAGCAAATTACATTCTTGTCATGTCTGTAAGAAGTCCGCTTTCTTGATGTGTGTGTAATACACTCATAAGCAAGTTCCTTATTTTTTTAAGCCACAGTCATTTAGTATGGATGCTAATCACATATTACTAAACTCTGTTTCTACATTTAAGCAAGCTTTATCTTATTCCTTCTTTATGTTGCATATTTGTAGCAAAGTTACTTTCAACCTTAAAACCTTGTTGAGCATAATCTTACACTTATGGATCTGTAATTGCCTGGGTCTGGGGAAGTCCACCCTTACGTGTAGAATGACTTTAGCTGTTCTCCATTCACTTGGTAAAAAACCTGCATGGTTGCTGATATTGAACAATTCTGTTAGGGGTGTGACTAAAACATGCTTCATTCTATTTACGATACATCCAGAGATATTGTCAGGACCCAACAATGCAGTATTTGTAGCTTTTGATAACACTTTTAGGACTTGATCTTGTATGCCAACTTACTGTGACTTATATGGCATTCCATTTATTGTTACACTTATAGATGTTTGTACTGATGGTCCTTAGCAGAAGATGACCATAAATTTCAGTGTGTAGTAGCAGCTGTATTTTCCCTCACAGTTGTTGCTATGGAATCCTGGCTCCCCATTCTCTGCATTGTCCATTACCATGATTTATACTACTGTGGATGTTCTTCCCTACATCACCATATCCTCAGAGTGACACTGTTCAATTTCCATCCCAATATTCATTATTCCCTATCTTTGAGTCACAGAGATCAGTGGACTTTTTAAGATAAAAAGTACTGTCTGTTTCATCTTGTTATTGTTTACCTTGCAGTATCTGCAGTAGTTCATTGTTCCCTTCCATGAAGTTAGTCATTGACATGTTCTAGACAGAATTACAAAACAATCAAAATATGCCTTCCAAATATAGTGCAATTAATTAAAATAAAATGTTATACAAATTCATTGCCTGTCAGTTGTATCTCCATAATGTGTGTGGAAGACCATCAGGAATTGAATTCTGCAGCGCATCAAGGTTCCCATTACTTTTATCTTACTTACTCTAAGCTATCATTCCGATGGAATCAGGTCAACAAGCATGCCATTTTGAGTCTCTGGAAAGATGTCATTGTCTTTCAGAATCCAATCATATTATATAATTCATTGCACAATATTATACACACACACACACACACACACACACACACACACACACACACACACACACACACACACACACACGCACACACTCACACACACACACACGTGTACATATATTTTACTTCTTACTTATCTACAAGCAATTACTGTCAACCTTTTCTTCTGAAGTCTCCAGAAAAAAAATGGGCCTGACCAAGTAGAATATAAGGTTACAAAAATATATAAAACAATGAATAAATAAATAAATAAATAAATAAATACATTTTAACTGTATGGCAAAAGGGGTGTGAGTACTTCATCCCTGTAGAAAGGTGGAAAATTATTTCCTTTAAGTTTGTAAGAGTCTGGTAGGATGTTACTTATAGTATGTGGATTTAAAACAATGAGTAAAAAGGTCACACAGGAAAACCAATTGGTTAAAAAACACAAAAAGAAAAATCCAGCATGGCTAGACTTTCCACTGTGTGAAAATCAATTGGTTAAAAAAAAACACAAAAAAAATATAGCAAAGCTATAGGAAGGCAGAAACATGCATGTCCACAGCTAAAGGGTTTGGCTTTATTGGCCTGAAATTGCCCATAAATAGACTTAAAAGTAAAATTAAAAGAAAAAGTCATGGACATTCAGAATTGCCATTTAGCTTAAACACCTGATATCCTTAAAGGGTAATTTGCATATATCCCATGTTGCCTCTGATACAAGAGGTTTAAGGTATCACACAGTGGAAACTTGTGGGATCTCAGAAAACCGAAAAGTGATTTGCAGTGATTAATTGCTTACTTTGCCTGTTAATGCTAAGAGGTTATTTAGACAATAACGACGCATTTAATATAATTAGAATTTTACTTGACAAACTGACAATCACAAGGAATTAAACAATATAATTTTCAGTGCAACTGCATGATCTGATCTTTCTAACTGACCATGCCATAGCGAGAGAACAGAGCTGTTTAGAAACAAAAATGAACAGAATGAACATGAGATCTGCAGCTGCAAAGTGTTTTAAGTATTTTATTTCCCACAGATGTGCTTTTCCTGTGACTATTGCAAAATGCATATATTCTTAGTGGATCAGATCAGAATCAGAGCTTACCCTAGATAAAATGGAATAAGTGTCTCGGGATGGATTTGAATTCACAGCCTTAGAACCCTTCTGGTAAGCAAGAAATTCCTACCAGCTAAAGGGGGAACATGTGATAGCAAGAGGTGATTTAACCATTAAGAGATAGTTATGTATTAACGTCACTGAACAATGGAATAAAATAATTGAAATACTACATTAATCTGTCATACATGCTGTAATTATGAAACTAAACAGTGCAAATGGCAGTGAAGTTACATATTTTTCAGATTATATTACTGATAGAATGCAGGTCACTGATGTAGTACAGTCCGACCCAGACTTGATTATTTATTGCAGTTCTTGGTTACTCAGACTTGATTACATAGGTAATTTCCTTGTGAAAATTTCAGGTATGAATCCAGCAAATTATACTGAAGTTATTTATATAATATGCTGTCTTCTGCAAGTTAATTTTCATCTGTAATGAGTGTAAAAATACTTAGAGCAATAATGATTTTTCTAACTTAATTTACAATGTCTGGTCATCTCCTTCTTAACAGACTAGTGTTGAATTACACAACAAATTTCAGCCTGCTACAAGATGGAATCAGTGCCAAAGGTGATCAAGGCACATACGGTCTGATGTTTGAAAAGGTTATCTTGATACAAAAAAGTTAAGAAGACTACAAGAATCAAGATGAGCAACTTATTTTCTGGTCAGAACTTTCCAAATAGTAGGATACAACAAGAGACAGCACTAAATCATTTACTATGCATTACTCTTACTAATGATTTAATTATTATGATGCAGCCTTAAAGCATATAATACACTGTTAGCACTAAGGCTTGTAAGCTTATTACTGGTAATTAAGCAAAATGAATGTGAAACCAACCTTAGTAAGAACTTTGTTTTATACAGAAATTGTCATTTTACACCTCTTAGTCTTAGAAGAAAAAGAACAAAGTGTTATGGGTCATTCAAAACTACTAGGGCAGATTAAAATACATGTTTTATGATAATCAGTTACTTTAATTAGCATATTAATATTTAGTGTGAAATGATCTGGAGCTAGGGCATAATGTTGCTGGCTGCATTTTAAGTTATATAAAGGTTAATGATATTTTCACTATGCTCTCACTTTGGTTACATATCAGAATTGTAAAAGTCATGTGTTTGATTACAACTATTCTGTAGCTGCACAGTTGAATGAATGCTGAGCAACTCACTGAACAGGAAAGCAGCACTGTTGATACCAAGACTGCATTATTTAAAATATTTTTTATATGTGTATGTGTATGTGGGGGTATGCAATTCACACAACCAGTGAAGGGATTGTGTCATCTGAATGTCTGACTTAATATATCTGATTGCATGATTGTTCTACCTCAGGTAAAATGCCTGGGTCTATATTAAGTCAGCGAAATGGCATTGCAGCGAATGCCGTTTCGCTGACACAATTAGAATGAAAGCTGACAAGAGCGAAACCCCAGGTCACCAATTTTTTTCCCTGGGAATAAAATCAGTAGACCAACAAAACACAACACACCACTTAAAACAATTCAGACTGGGGGGCTTTGCCCCCACACCCCCCTAACTAAATAAACCAACTCCGAGATCGCACTACAGTGGGGTAAAGGGCAATGTCATGGCTCAGGCCAAGCAATTTTTTCCCTGGGAAAAAAATCACTGACTTGAGCTCTCGCTGTTGTCAGCTTTTGTTCTATATGTGCCAGCGAAATGGCATTCACTGTAATGCTGTTTCACTGACTTAATATAGACCCAAAATGTCTTACCCTTCTCAATAGCCCTTAGCTACTCACATCATTAATTAAGTGCCTTTGAATCTTGAAACATTTTATTAGTAGCAGTTACAGCACTAAACCTTTGAGGAAAGCATCATCATAAACCTGTAGTTCAGCACAATAACATGCCCCCTTGCAGCACCTATTATAAGGAGTACAAATAAGTCAAGATGCATGCCACTGCTCTCATGAGCAAGTCTACTCAAAAAGGACACTGCAGAATTTTACCATTAGAATTAATACAAATGTAGGGTTTGTATTATAAAAGTTAATGAGCATTGGTTCTTTTTCCACTTCAAAATGAAAAAATACACAGTCCCTGGGATTTAGGAAGGCCGATTTTCCATGTAAGAACAGTGTAAGCGCTCCTGCATGGAAAATGGCCGCTGAGCAATTCAGGATAGTGCAGTTTTCACGTGCACGAGCTGCCCTACACTGTTCCAGGATGAAAACTGGCAAACATGCAAATCATCTCATTTGTTGGTGAAAACCATGCAGATGAGGTGATTTAGTGATTCACCAAGCTGCCACGTCTCTGTGCTAGTAGTGTCAGTGCAGAAAAGTATTCAGAAAACAACTGAGTACATTTCTGCAACTGATAAAACAGAGGCATGACAGCTCATGAAAAAGCATGTATTATATACGTTAGATATGCCAATGGCCAAATATAAGGCCATTAGCATTAAGAAGTGATTAATTAATATGAAAATTAACCTTTTTCTTTTGGCCGATCTGGCCGTTTCAGCATAGGGCAGCGGCGTGCAAACAAGGTTGTGCCGAAAATAAAAAAAATAATGGGAAAACTCAATTTTAAGTTAAATCTGCATTTTGCCATTATAGTCAATGGCATGCAGAATGTAAACAATACCAGAAAGCCCTGGTTGTTAAGGGGAAAGGGTTTAGTTGAGTAACTAATGACCTACATACTGCGGAATGCAAATGAGGGGAGTTATACTGAAGTACATATTTCTTCAAAGTGTCAGCTTGTACCTAACCATGTAGGTGCAGCAATACAACAGTGCAAGTGTAAGAGATGGATGACTTCATAAGGGGGTGTGTCATGCTTGCTGTAATCTCATTGGAGCTCTGTGGCCTGTGTTTGCTCTTAGCTAAGCACAGCTGAGGAAGGAAGTGTGTCAGATGTGCCTGAGCACTGTGTACATAGCCTAAAAAGGTGTGTGCATTGCGTACTGGGTTTTAAATGAACAAAAAAAAAAAAGAGGAAATGGCAGCACTGCTTATGTTTCAGCACTGGGTATGTGCAGAGCACCTCAGGGCTAAAATAGGGAGGAAATGGAAAGGGGAAACAGCAATAGGAAGGCAATCAAGGAGAACTAGCATAGCTGGCAGGGGGAATGTATCAGAATCAGCCAATTGCACATGCAGCAGCCCAGCAAACTACTATAAACTATGCAAACACCTTTCAGACTGTTTTTTTCCCACAAACTCTACAACACAGATGGGGGATTTTTAACTGGCAAAACTAACTACAAATGTTAGAGGCTGCTGCTGCTTTACTCTATCAATATGTGCTAGAGACTAAGGGTGGTGAGAAGGAGAATGCTGACAATCAACCCACAGTGAGGCGAAGGGGAAGAGTGTACAAACTCACAGTATGATACCAGGGCCTACATGAGCTGGAGATAGTGGAGCACTATAGGGTGGACAGGGACATTCTACAGCAAATCGTCCATCTATGTCATCCCCACCTTACATACAGAATCAACAGAGGGGAACCCATCCCAGTGGATACCAAGGGATGTTTAGGCTTAAGAATACTAGCCACAGGTACCTTCCAAAGACCAACTGGGGATATCGTGGGGGTCTCACAGGCATCAGCATCCAGGGTACTCCACCAGTTCCTGGATGGCATGATACCGCATGCCAATGAGCACATATATTTCCCCAACACCCGTGAGGCATTGACCAGAAGTATGCGTCTCTTCCACTGTATAGCAGAATACCCTGAGGTAGCTGGTGTTATAGACTGCATGTACATCCACATCAAAGCACCACTCGGCGAGTGGGGTAGGGTATACATAAACTGCAAGGGCTTCCCCTCCATCAACTGCCAGGTCATGTCCGATGCCCAGAGCATTATCATGAACGTGTGTGCTGGCAGCCCTGGAAGCTGCCACAACTCCCACATCTGGTATTGCTGACAGCTATTTGGGACAGCAGGAAATACATAACAAATACTGGTGTCAACTTACTAGGCAGTACTACACAAGGTGACAACTCCCACCGCAGTACATGTGATGGCCCAAATAACTCTGAGTGTCAAAAGTTCACACACATGAATGTCAGTGAGGGTCACATACCCACCACCAGCCTCACGCAGCAGGACAGGTGTAGATGACCATAAAGAAAGGCCGGGCTAAGGCCCCCAAATAATGGCAATGGTGAACAGCCCCCCCACCAGACCTACACAGACATACTACAACAGGTCTGGCAGTTGCATTTTAATTCTGAAGGGTAAGAAGTCTGAAACTGAAATTTATGCCATTAAAATCTAACGTGTACTCTACTGATATGCCTTCTTTCGGCATGATAGGTCACAATACAATATAAAATGGAAGCCAACAGAGTAATCGAAATACCAGTACATCTCTGCAAATGTTTAAAGTCCTCAGGTGTGCACCCCCCCCCCCCACAATCCCATGTAGAAATGCAGTAACATGTAAGTTTGAGGAGTAATATTACTGGAGCATAGATTGCCAGGGCTGTCACAATCTACATTGTTGCATGTGTACAATATACAGGGGTCAGTGTGATAAGTTTGTTGTGTGTTTAATACTGCCTGGAAGTGGTCAGCTGTGGGCCTGGATGGTTGTATCTCAGTGGCCTAAGTACAGTACAGTGGTTGACAGGGCCATGTTCTAACAACTGCAGTGCCAACCACACTGTTCTCAGCTACACCCTTGTCAGCAGTTGTACATACTCACTGTCCAGATGTCAATATCTGTCACCATTGTAAAACTGGACATGCCATGAACTGTCAACTGCACACAACTTTGGAATTATACATGTAGGTTAGCATGACATTAATTGTCCCTCTAGTGTGGAATACTGATAGTCTGGCCAATCACTGGCAGACCACAAAAGGCAGTTATAAAGTAATGGCAGGCTGCCCATGTCTACACACAAGCCAGCAGAAGGGGAATATCCCAGGTATATTTATGAGTCTTGTGCCAGTAGCTTCCATATCACACATGCACCCAGCTCACCCCACCATCAGACACAGGTATATCACAGGTCATATCCTTGCTGTAGGTAATGAGTACAGCATGAACCCATCTCTGTATGGGAATATATACATGATGCTGCATGCTGAATAGGTGTCCCATGCAGGTGTGTCCCTAGTTTTAGCAGCAAACCGATCACATCCAGACTCATGGATCAGTATGAACAGGAAGGATTGATAGGAACACCTCAACCACTTAACACTGTCACCCCAGGGTAATCCACTGGCTTGCAGCCTGGGAACGTATGAGTGACAGAATGCACTGGCCTGCTACAGATGGCCTGCAGCACTCTCAAATGGCCTACAGTCCTCTGGCAAAGGCCCATGCCTTACCCATAGTGCCAATGTGTAATGTGAGGGGGTCCTAACTAACAACCTCACAGTAAACAGAAAACAAACGCAAGACCATGCTGACAAATGTCAGTAGCACGCTTCCCCATGTCCTACTGCAAGAACTGTGGACCAGACCATAAATACTACTGGGATAAATGCCCAACTATAGGAATACCTCAGAGATATTGCTTTCATAATGTTAGGAAGAGGAGAGAATAACAGAGGGGGTGTAGGAGCATGGATGACATGGAGTGTGTGAAGTCTTAAACTCTAATGTTTGCCCATACTACCCCTTGACTGCAAACCCAGGAATGAATAACCACAAAACTGCTTGTAAACCACAATATGAAGGTAAACTGACCAGATTTATACGTCCTGCCTCTGGATAACATGGGTGTATCTGTACAGCTGACAGGTATGGCCCCAGCAGGATATGGCTATTCCATTAAGTTGAGAAATCACAAGAAGGGGATCCCCACCCAGCATGCTACCAAAGTGCTGGACCATTTACACAGAACCAGTAGTCTATTGCCTGTAGCTACCCCTCCACAATGGCAGCAGTGTGCCAGAATGTGTAGTCTAAATGCCTCAGAATATTGGTCTCAGCTTCAGTCATCTTGTATTTCCCTGGTAAATAACTGTGAACAAAGAATGATATCTCTCTCTCCGAGCTACACGCTCTAGTGACCTAAACCTTGTCACCACAATAAACAGGACATGCTGGAGGGATAGATTCCTATCCCAGGGACTTCCCATACTCTGGAACAGGCTACCCATCTATGTCAAGCAAAGTTCTTCATTAGCACTCTTCAAGAAAAATCTTGATGAGTGGATGGGAAATAGAAAATACACCCCGGGGATCACTTCTGTGTCTCTGCTCGACAGTGACACAGGACAATAACTTTCTTGGGTGGCATAAGCCAATGAACCTTGTTGGCTAAGCTTATGTAGGCCCTTGGGCCGATAGCCTAGTACCTACCTATGAACCTATGAACCTATCTGTCAGTAGTTGATGACATGATACATCACAGTGTAAAATAGTACATATGTCAGAAAATCTATGGTACAACCAATCATGTTACACAAGCAGCACAGACAGCAATAATTGCAGTATCTCCCATATTTTATGCCCATTGTGTCACCATATTGGCAACCTATCTACAGATATCCTGCAGAAACAGGTTGCTAGGTGTAGCTGTAGTACACAAAACCCTGAACTGGAGTCCAACTCGCCCTGGAATGGATGCACACACTCAATATAGAAGGTCATACTGGGCATGTTCCTACACTTAGAGAAATGAAACCCATGTCTGACAACATAGTGGACTATAGATATCTGTTGTTCGCAGATGTTTGCGCGCACACACTAAATTTTACACCACACACACACACACACACACACACACACACACACACACACACACACACACACACACACACACACATTGGAAAGGAATACTCACACATATCTAAGGCCAACATAATATAATATATCAAACATACACACACAGAGACATGGGAAAGAGAGAGACAGACAGTGACAGAGAGAATCCCATTATGAGGCCTTTCCCGTCAAGTACACATCCCACTGGCCTATTGTTCTGATGACATCTACTGCAGAAATTCCTTTTTTTTAGCCCTTAGCCATATAGTCTCAGTGGTGCTTGTGATAACTATGTAACACTATAGTATCCATGTAGCAGCTGTAATCTCAGTCCTGTCAAATGTAAAGTTGTGTGAGTGTGTGTGTGTGTGTGTGTGTGTGTGTGTGTGTGTGTGTGTGTGTGTGTGTGTGTGTGTGTGTGTGTGTGTGTGTGTGTGTGTGTGTGTGTGTGTGTGTGTGTGTTTCTAGATGAATGAGTTTGAGGCCATTCACACTCACTACACTTCCCTTACCCCTCCTGTAGCACTGCTGCTGATGTCACTGTCCTTCAAAGATACCTTTGGACAGCTTTCCAACATATAAGCTTCATGGCGCTTGGGATAACTGGGTAATACTATAGTATAGCAAACTAGTTAGGTAGGCATTATAATCCCGATCCTGGCAATTGTGAAAATGTGTGTGTTTGTGTGAGAGACAGAGTGTGTGTCTTTTTAGAGACATGATTTTGAGGCCATTCACACTCACTACACTTCCTTTACCCATCATTTAGCACTGCTGCTGATGTCACTCACCTTCAAAGATACCTTCGAACAGCTTTCTAACATATAAGCTCTGTGGCACTTGCGTTAACTGTGTAATACTATAGTGCAGTAAACTAGTTAGGTAGAAGTTGTAATCCCGGTCCTGGCAACTGTGAAAATGTGTGTGTTTGTGTGGGAGAGTGTGTGTGTCTTTGTAAAGACATGATTTTGAAGCCATTCACACTCTCCACACTTCCCTTACAGCCCCTTTATCACTGATGCTGATGTCACTCACCTTCAAAGATACCTTAGGACAGCACTTTAATATATAAGCTCTGTGGCGCTTCCAATAACTATGTGATACGGTAGTGCAAAACACTGCTTAGGTAGGAGTTCTAATTTCAGTACCAGAAATTGTAAAAGTGGGTCTGTTTGTGTGAGTGGTTGTGTATATCTGTAGATTGAAGTATTTTGTGTCCATACACAGCCAGAACATTTCAAAGTGCAATACTTTTCACTGACTGCTAATGTCGCTCATCTTAGAGGTATGTTTCGACACTATTCTACCTATAACCTCTGTGGTGTGTGCACTACATGCATGGCAATGTAATAGCCGTAACTACATATGTAGGGGGTTGAATCTCATTCCTGGTTTGTGTGTGTGTGTCTATATATATATATATATATATATATATATATATATATATATATATATATATATATATATATAGTCGTACCTTAAAGATTTTTGCCCCATTTACACCCAGTACACTTTTCAGTGCCCTACTTTAGCAGTCCTGCAGATATAATTCATCTTAGATGTACCTGATGGCAACCCTAAACCATGTAATGTCAGTGGTGTGTGTGTGGTAAATGCGTAACATAAAGGTCTGAAAACAAAGTTAGATAGAGGTTCGAACCTCACTCCTGGCAAATGTAAATGTGTTTAGGGTAAAGTATTCCTTGAAATCACTCACCCACTACATTACCAAATGCCAGTATTTACAAGGGCTGGTGATGTCCCTCACCTTAGAAGTACCTTGGGACAACATCCATCCTATAAGTTCCATGGTGCATGCGATAAATGCATAATACTGTAGTAGCAATACATAGGTAGAGGGTTGAAACTCAGTACCTGCAAGTGTGTGTGTGTCTCTGTCTGTCATCAGTATCCTGTGTGGGTGTTGGTGTGATTGGGTAATAATTGGGGGGGGGGTTGCTAAATTATTATATTGATGACCTAGTATATGTCCCAATGTCCACATTACAAGGCCAACAGTTGTCAAACACAGTAGAGGTTGGTGTAGACAATCCACAGCCCTAAATGTGTAGTGCCATGTGCAATGACTATGTGACAGTATGGAATAGTTAACAATATAGGCAACCCTTCTAATACTCAGAGATCACTCTCCATCCAGGAATCATATACAAACTAACTTGGCCAGGCATCAACCACTATATCAGTAGTTCTTCTGCAAACTGCCTTACAGATAGTACCCACGGTGTGATTGCAGTGGACTCCATGTCAAACCGATTACCAGACATGACTGGTGCAACACAATTTATGGACCCATGTCCTCTCATGTTTGGGATCTACCATTCTGAGGTGCAGGAGAACACAAAGGCAACCTAGCTGAAAATATTTGCATGCAACAGTAAGGTGGGTGGTAGTATTGCCAATCCATGTGATGATGACATCATGCACAAAGGCCATTTGACACCTATGACTGTTGTCAGAATCCTGAACATTACCTCAATGCCAAGAGATGTGCCGCCATTACTTTTGGGAACACCATGGCTCACATGAAGTAATACATTGGTGGTAGTCCACTGAACAGTGATGTTGTTATAACAGAATGGGGAACAAAGGTTGATAGTCAGCTGCCTGTTCACCACAACAGTGCCACTGACATCAGAAAGTACTTTGATGTGTTACATCTCCTGACTGAGTGTGTATTATCCAGCAAGTAAAAGGACATGGTCACCCTGTACCTTCCCCTCAGTAGCCCAATAAATGTGTACAGTGGCCCTTTTGCCATGTTCCCCACTGGGCACCTGCAACAACTGTAGAGTCTGCAAATGTACCCCACAAAGGGAATACCATACCTTATACACACGCCCTGTATGGATAGCCTCCAATAACTCCAATGAATCTCCATATCATACTGTCTATGTAGGTGCAATCGCTACCTCAGTTACACAGCCATGTCTCACCAAACTAGGACAGGAAAGCTACATCTGAAGATACTAGTCTGTCCACATTACATGACCCAGAGACCTCAAGCACACTTCCACACTTCAAAGAACATGCTTGTGGGACAGGTACACAACCCAGACACTGTCCATGTTATGGAATATAGATCACATACATGTAAGGCAATTCACATCACTGGCCACCCACAATAGAAATCTGGATGAGTGGATGGGGAATACAATACCCACCCCTGGGGACCACTCCAGTGATTATACTCCTGAGCCACACTGGGGACTATTGTCATGTGGCCTGATGCCAGGGTATTCCCTTGGGCTAGCCTTGTAGATCCTTCAGGCCCATTCACCTACTACACACCTATGAAGCAATGATCCTATGGATCTCAGTACTGGCAAGTGTGTGTGTGTGTGTGTGTGTGTGTGTGTGTGTGTGTGTGTGTGTGTCTGTGTGTGAATAGTAATTCTATTGTGTTTGGTTGATGAATATCCCCTGTGGCTGTGGTTATTAGCAATTGGAGGTGTGTCCAAACCACAACACGTACCATTCTCCACTCTACAACAGCTGTAAATCAACATATATCTATGTACAACCCTCAGCCCAATAATCTGTGAGGTATATGCAATCACTGTGTTACAGACCTAGGAAATATGTGCAGATACAGCTGTACCCTTCCTAAGACATGGTGGATGTGTTACCACACTGCCATACTCCTTGGTCTTGCTGCAGGGCCACATCCAGGTGACAAACAGATGCCTAGAACAGAAACAGGATGCAGCATGTGAGAACACATTTATTCAGCACTTCACTCTGCACGTCACTTGTTGGGGACAGAGGGGTAAAGCTGGGACTGAATGTGTTGCCAAGACTTTGGCCAATATCTGTTGTCTCAGGATAGGTATTACCATTGTGCAGTAATTCACAGCACTTGTGTTTATTGCTGTGGAGGTTGATGATGTAACTATCAAAGGCTTTTGTGATTGTCGTCAGTGTCTGCTGCATTTCTGCCTTCATAGATGCCTGTAGGGGATTCCATGAGGGATCACAAGTTGTGTTTGAGGCTAATAAGGGAGTTCAACAGTCATGAGATGCCACCTTTCTCTGCAACAGTGTCCTCCGTCTGTTGTACATTTTAGTAATGGCAGGGGACTATCACAATGTCTCCCAGTGTTTGGAGGACAGTGTCTGGGTTCTGTTGGCTCTGTCTAGTATCATGCATTCATGTACTGCCTAGTACCATGCATTCATGTACCTTTTTGTACAGTGCATATGTATATGATTCGATAGTCATGCAGCTATTTCCCATTGCATGGATGCAGTGAAGTCATCCACCCTTATTTTCAAGGCTGCAAAGTCAGCTTTGGAGAGGTTATGCAAGGTGGTTACCTTTGTGGGGTGTGTGGCTGACATGTTGAGTCCCATGTTGATTACAGCCTGTGTGGATCTCACCATACAGGGATTGACAACTGTTGATGAAACAGTCCCATATTTAAGTAGTCAACACAGATCAAGGTTGTTGCATCCTCTATCGGGGGTCAGTATAAACCAGTCCAGGGCACTGGAAATGATGAATCCCAGGATGTGTTGGACCACTGTACTGGCACTTGGCTACTTTTCCCAGGTTATGGAGGGATAGTTGAAGTCTCATACTGTGTCAGTGTTGCGTTGGACCATCAAAGATGGCAGGGTGTTCAGGAATGTGCATTGACAGTCTAGGGACATAGATGTGGACCCATAGCAGTCTATGGTCTGGATTGCACTATTACCCCAAAGCAGTTGTACCAGAGTTATTTCCAATGCATTCTGCTGGGATACTAGTCTAGAGGTGTTCCTATCCATAATGAATATGGAGACAAGGCATGTTTATGTCCTCCACTTCAATAAGTGCTTTGAGTGACTGCATCCTGTCAGTTAGATGTCTACTGTTGAGCAGCTTGACCCTCAAATTGCATACATGTCTAGCTGTTATGGTGGTAATAGGGGTGGCAAGACACTTAGCCAGTACCTGGAAACCCAGTGCTGATAGATGTAGGCCATCTGTGGCAAGTCATTGGGTTCTGTCAATCATGTCATCCCAAGCAGAGAGGTACTAGATTCCCTGAGAATGGCACAAAACACATAAGGCAATGTTGCAGTCAGTCATCTGTTGATAGTACCGCAGCATCATTCTGGTTGACGGCGGTACACTGCTGAGGGCTACTGTCACACCTGCCTAAACCACATAATCAGAGGGTTTAACCCTGTCTCTTGACATGTAGTCCAGGGGGGTGTGTACCAAGTCATTCACACCCACATGGACACAGAGTGATACTCGTAGCTGTTGTGGAGTGCCATGCCTGGGTGTGTCATGTGTTGCATGCTAGCATGTGATAGATATTTGGCTGTTACCCGCTCCATATTCAACTTAGTGAGTGGGATATGTGTGTGTCTCAGTATTGAGTTATCCATGATCACTGTATTGTGCAAGGTGGTTAGCCTTAGGAGCTTAGGTTGAGGGGCACACTGTGTAGGCTAAACATGTGTCCCTTGGCATGTGCCATGTCATGGTGTCTGAGTGGGTGTCTGTCTTGCTGGTCTGTGCTGTTTGGGTAAATGTCCATTGAGTGCCTCTGAGAAGGTGGGTGTGTGGCTTTTCACTGTATGTCATGGCTGTCAAAGTGGGTGTCATGGTGAGCTATGTGATCCACATGGTGTGGTGCCGGTGTTGATCTTATCATCTTGATTCACTAGTCCAGTCCTTGTTGGAGAGTGCATATGTTCACATTGGGTGATATATGGGTAACTCTCACAAGTCAGAGTGTTTGGAGTTTAGAGTGGATGTTGTCTGTGTACATGAGGCAGTCACAATAGTGCCTTAGAATGGACAAGTGCACCAGGTTAATGGGTGAAAGCACAGAAAATCGCCCTTCAATCATGCCAGGAGGGCTGGACATAACTAGTAAGTACTGGGGCTATTTCTGTGATGAACGAGTACTGCTGACAGATCCCAGGTGTGCCACACTTCCTGATACAATAATCTGGTGAAGTGCCAAGCCATAATGCTATTTGAAGAGCAAGACAGAACTAGCATGATGTAAGGGTGGAACTGAAGGCAGATTTTCTGCCACCTGTAATACTTTACCTCAGCTGTGCAGTTAGCAGCTTTGGCCATGAGAAAGTTTAGTAAGCTCTGTAGCAGATATGGTAACTGTGTAACTCTATAGTAGACATAACTAGATAGGCAGGAGTTCTAATCCCAATACTGTTGTGTGTATGTGTGTGAATCATGTACTGTTTAGCTTATACCATTTTTGACTTGTGTACTAACCTTCACACTTCCCCTCACCCCAATCTAGTAGTCCTGTTGATGTCATCCACCTTAGAAGTACCTTTTGACTATGTGAAAATGTATAAACTCTATGGTGCATCTGATAACTGCATAGCACTATAGTAGCAATAACTAGGTAGGCAGTAATTCTAATCTCCCTACTGGCAACTGTTTAGCTGTGTGTTTGTGTGAGAATCATGTAGTGTATGGGTTACACCATTTTTGACCTGTGTATTACCCTTTAAACTTTGCTCACTTCAGTTTAGTAGTCCTGTTGATGTCCTCCACCTTAGAAGTACATTTGGACTAAGTTGATATGTATATACTCTGTGGTGCATCTGATAATTGTGTAGCACTATAGTAGCAATAACGAGATTTGCAGGAGTTCTAATCTCCCCACTGGCAACTGTTTGGATGTGTGTTTGTGTGAGAATCATGTAGTATGTAGGTTACACCACTTTTGACCTGTGTACTACCCTTTACACTTCCCCTCACTCCAATTTAGTAGTCCTGTTGATATTATCCACCTTAGAAGTATCTTTGGAGTACAGAGAAATGTATAAGCTCTGTGGCACGTCTGATAACTGTGTAGCACTCTAGTAGAAATGCCTAGATAGGCAGAAGTTCGAATCACTATGCTGGCAACTGTGTGTGTGTGTGTGTGTGTGTGTGTGTGTGTGTGTGTGTGTGTGTGTGTGTGTGTGTGTGTGTGTGTGTGCGGATCATGTCTGGTATGGCTTATACCATTTTGATGTGTGTACCATACATGGCTGGTGACCACCTCCCACTACCATTCTTTTATATAGTGTGGTAACAGCATCTACCTCACATGCAGCAAGATAAACCATTGTACAGTCCTCTGTACAGATGTCTCTGGAATATCCAAATGTTTGCAATCTATACATAGTCAGAAGTGGTATGTGTGCCTTAACAATGCCCATGTATGTAATACTGTAGCCAAATAGGCCACAGTGAGTATACTGACACACATGGCAGCATGAGGTATCATACCTGACTGAAACATCATGCTGATATGACATCTGCCACCCTCACAGGTGGCCAGGCTTGAAGGTGTAATACATGAGTCCAGATGCTTGGTTTTACAAGTAAAATGTTCATGTTATAGGTCACATTAAAGGGTGGAAGAGGTGTGGACTGACATATTGTGGTCCTAATGTGTATGTAACAGGAACACCTTGGATCTTAACAGGGGTGTGTACACAATTTATATCCACTGTATACCACTAATATGTCACACATGTCCCTACCTTAGGCTATTTGTCCAGCCCCTTTTGCTGGCCTCTGTTCAGATGTGTTGACACTGACAAGTTGTGAGGTATGCTACAGGAATGTTGAATTCATGTCAGATAGGCCCCAGTGGTGACCACTGTGATGTTTAACCCCAACACAAGTGAACATGTATATAAAGCAATATAGCTATTACATAGAGCAATATAGCTATTACTGATAGTTGTGTGCATGTACCTTGCATGACCTTTACATGCCTGGGCTATTTCCAGGCAACAATAGGACAATGTCATACTCATCCGCTTCTGGCTGGTGTCCCATATGCAGACCAGAAGGTCCTAGGTAGTTGTGTGAGGGAGTTATTGTCAGCAGACTCACATGTAGCCTTGGTACAAGATGGATGCAGCATGTCTGCACATTTACAGTACTAACTCCAATAATAGACAATGTTCTATCCTCACCATAGATGTGCACCTCTGTACATTAAAAAAACTCATCCACAACTGCAATTGGACCTGACACATGGATGCAGATACAATACAGATACATGTATGTGTGATACATTAGTGTACTAATCCCCACTGGGCCCTTACCTGCACAGTCTTCATCCAGTGTGTGTGTGCGTGTGTGTGTGTGTGTGTGTGTGTGTGTGTGTGTGTGTGTGTGTGTGTGTGTGTGTGTGTGTGTGTGTGTGTGTGTGTGCAATCCACCTCCACAATGCTTTCCTCAGCTTCATTGCTTGTGCATTGTGCAGGTGCTCCAAGGTTGGCAAGGAGTTCCTCGGTGGGTGTCAGTGGGGGCTGGATGGGTGGGCCCCCAACTGTGGCTAGCCAGACCCTTGCTACAGCAGCAACCCATTGATGGGCATGGTGCATGACATTGGTGGCCCAATGCTGCATCTGCTCATAAGGTCTGCTGTGCAACCCAGTATCATTTATCCTGTGGACCAGATTGTTCCACAGGGCGTTCCTCTCCTGCACATCTTCTGCTCTCCGTCCAATTAACAGGGCATACTGTTCGATCACATATTGGATGATGATGTCAGTTTCCCCAAAAGAGAATACTGGTAGGTGAGCCCTCTGCATGTTACTTGGAAGACATAAACAGGAAAAAGGTCCCAGGACCTTATACGATTGTCAAATTGCACATCAACAGTCAATATTGCTTTCAAATAATCCAAACTACACCATAGCCCTCCACTCTATCATGGCTATAGCAGCTTGCATTACACTCCTGACCCTGACCTATCTTATTCCCCCCAATGTTTGAGACTTAATTGCAAAATCCTCTATTCTCCATTCATTTCTGTGTAGAGGGTTGACAGTGGCCATCTTCCATGTGGATGCTGTGTGAATGGAGGCAGGTCTGTGTTTGACTGTGGTGTGGGATGGAGCTGTGAGCACATGCCTGAGTTCATGTAGGAGGCAGACAGTGATGTTATTATGCCCCATGGAGATTTGCCATTGTTGCCATCAGTAGGCAATGTGTACATGCTCACCATTGCTAAGGGAAGAGTGTGGTTGATCTGCATATCCCCCTATACAAATGGGGTGGACAGGGTGGTGATGTTCCCACCTAACCTGTCTGATGCAGGTTGCCTATATTGATGGCATGTGTGTATGAGGTGCTCTTTAGCCCCAATACAGGGTGAATTGTACTGTTTCCGCTGATACTGACAACATATGTGGATACACTGTTGCAATTGTCCTTGGTGGTGTGGATATATCTGATTTGTAGTCATAGTCAGCCTTACAGGAAGTCACCTGTGAACTTGTTTGCTTGCTCATATAGAGGTGGACTTGCTTACAAGTTGTTGCCTGCACCTATGTGTCCCTTTACAGCCAATATAGCAACCTATTATGTGGTTTGCGTATTGTAGTTGTCCACCAGAGGGGATTACTCTACTTTGGTGGAGGCTGGTTATACAAGTCAAGTACTGCTGAGTTCATATAGCTACAGTGGATATAAAGGGTACTCACCCCTGTTACAATTCCTGGTATTTGTGCAATTGAAACATGACACCACAATAACTCATTTCAAAACAATTCCCAACTTTAATGTAACTTATAGCCTGTACAATTCAATTGAAAACATAATAATCTGGTCTGTGAAAACATATGGAAATAATAATCAATAGAATAAGCCAGTTGAATAAGTGTGCACACCCTTAAATTGGTATGTTGTGTATGCCCCTCTTGAGATGGTTACAGCATTCCTTCCTCTTGGTTTGGATTCTAACATCATGGCACATCTTCACTTGGCAATAGTTGCTCACCTTCCTAGAAACACCTTTGATTGTTTTTCAATACAGGTTAGGGGTCACATTCACGATGAGAAACATTATGAAATGATTTTCTGTGGTCTCATTGTCATACAGCACACAAACCTTGCATTCCAACAGGGGTGTGTACACTTGCGATATCCACTGTATATAGGTGTTGATATAGCTGTTAGTGGTAGGCATGGACAGAAGGTCATAACACAGATGGGCACTTCTACGAGTACTACCCGATAATCATGATACTCTAGTACACACATCAGTGTCAGGGCAATACAACAACCAGTAGCTGTACACATTTATGTCTGTTGTATGCACTGACACTGATAGTACACATGTGTGTAACATGCACAACCTATGTACCTGACCGTTTGACACCCATGTTATTAGTTTTGTGCCTTCCAGCTGAACATACACATACATACATGTACTCAGGGGATACCTGGTACACGTTTCTGTTCTATGTTAGTATGGCACACTGTATTTACAGTCTTGCTGCTCAATCATACTTCTCAACCTGTTATAGCTGTACATCTGGACAATGGCACACATATATGGTTGACAAAAGGGACATCAGTGTTGATACTGTATTAATATAGCTGCACCATACATTGAAAGTTGATTTCACAGTAGGCTTTGACATCACTGTGATACCCTGGATGATGTCCAACAGTCATAAGTAGGCTGTTATGTTACATTGTCATTGCTCACAGACTTTCCAATGGTTTGGCTGACATAACACAGGGAAATGTGTATGGGACTACAGATATCGGTCACAAATGTGACTAATGTCCAGTAGAACACCAGCTGAATGTTATTAATTCCAAAAATAAAACTGTTTAGGCTAAAATTCTGGATACACGCTTTTAATATCTTTATAGTTGGTTCAAGATCTTTTATGATCAACGTATAATGTTTCACCATAGTCTGTAGTAAGGCTAATCCTTGTTGGTTAAAAAATATGAATAATTCTTGATGGAAAATTGACCCAGGCAATAACCCAGTAGTGTATCTCCAGGATCTAAGTCCTTTAGGCACTATTTCCAATTTTAGACATTCATGGAAATATTCCATTTCCAAGCAGAGCTTTTTATATTTTAACATATGATAGTCCAACATATTTAAAAGTTCAGTTATAGGTTTGTCCATTGTCATGTCATTAGAAGTATCATTATTTGACATATTATCCTCAGACAAGCCTATAGGTGCTTTCAACCAATCTTTCAAATTTACTGCTGGTCTAGCATTATTAACAACCAATTGCTGTTGTGAATGCATTGCCGATACGCTTTGTGATGTAGATACATTACAAGCTCTTGTATCACTACCCGCAATATCACTTATTGTATTGCCGGTTTTAAACATTTGAGCAGAATGTACTATTTTATCGGCATTACAGTCTCTGCCAGAAAGTCTTAATGTACCTGTTTGTTGTGGGCTAAGTCCTGTTGAAATATCACTC
The DNA here is from genome assembly GCF_019279795.1 of Protopterus annectens. Classification (NCBI taxonomy): domain Eukaryota; kingdom Metazoa; phylum Chordata; order Ceratodontiformes; family Protopteridae; genus Protopterus; species Protopterus annectens. The sequence goes on from NC_056730.1 coordinate 1,027,828,798, forward strand.
TGCTCCACCTGTGCAGTAGTAGAGTTATTTAACTCGACCTGTCCCCCTTGCCTCAATTGTGATGGTAGCAAAACAATCATTCAATCCTGCTGTAGTTGTGATGATGCCAGGATGACCATTCGGTCCTGCTGTGATAATTTGCATTGAGCTGCTACAACCGTATCCAACCTCTCACTTATGCCTTCCACCTTCTGCGAGAGAAGTTGAATTAAAATACTTAATTCATGCATTGAAGCTGTATCTTCATTGTGCGTCTCTCTCAAAATACTCGGTGTGTTATCCGACGAATTGTTAGCCATAGCAGAAACAAAAAACAACAAACTACTGAACTTTCAAAACGTACTGAAACCAAAAATAAAACTGCTTAGGCTAAAATTCCGGATACACGCTTTTAATATCTTTATAGTTGGTTCAAGATCTTTTATGATCAATGTATAATGTTTCACCATAGTCTGTAGTAAGTGAGAATATTAAAGTGGGGTGTGGGGGGAACAGCCCTCCACATGGGGGGTGCAGGGGCCTTGCCCCCCTGCATAAATGCTTTTTTATTGTTTTCTTTTTCTTTTTTTTTTAACGCTTTTTAGCGATAGTGCTTTTTCGGTAAAAGCACTTTCGTTAAAGTGTGTTTGGTGAAGATGGATTCGGACAGTTTCGTTCAACAGTCCTAAATCCATATATACACACCTCAGTATTTATTGGTAATATATCTATATATATTGTTATACATATATATGTATCTCCATACATATCTATCTCTCTGTCTCTATGTATATGTTTCTATTCATATATATATATATATATATATATATATATATATATATATATTTATTTATTTATATTTGTAGATACCAATCCTTCCTAATTGAAAAGTGTCTCTTCCCTATTGTAAACTGGCTATAAGGAAGGGTATGTTTGAGAAAACATCCTAAAACCATGTACCTGGGGTGGCTTACTGGTCATTTGCTTTGACTGCGTTGTGCAGGGCCAAAGTTCAAGACCTGTGATGGCTGCTTATTTTGTTGCTAGGCTGAGCAAGGACTGCTTGATACAGAGGGTTTAAGGCAGTTTTGAGCATCTTTAACTCATTCCCTCCAGTACAGCCCTTTGGAGTGTGTACCTTTAACTCCCAGTGGGTATGGTTTCAGCCTTTAAAAATGAAGTTATTACCTGAGAGTTCTAACAAACAGTCATTGACAGAGGCCATATAGCAATACAGTAGTGTTTGCCATCATGTATGCTTCAAGATAAAATATTCTGATACCTTGCATGTAGCATGGTTTTGGAATTATTAATGCAAATATGAACAGGCAATATTTGACGCCTAGAGGCACAGTAGGCAGTAACTGCAGAAACACCTGGAGACATCACTCGGCTGTAATGAGTTAAGCATGTTTGTGTGAGTTTGCACAACGGTAAGCAGTGCTAACATACGGTTAAACAAATAGGCACTTACACCGTGTAGGCTTCGCTTACCAGTGCACAAATCTGCTTAGCATTTACATTTAAGCAATGCTTAAACCTACTAGGCATAGCTCAGCCATGGTAACCAGTGATCACATTCCAGTCTGATAAAATAGCAGGGTAATGACATATTTAATAATTGTATTTAATTTCCTGTATATAGCATGCATCTATGTGCTGTTATTACTGTAGCAAGGGGTGTGACTATACTGTATGGGACACCAGGGTACACATGGGTTGTACCACAATCTTTTTTCTTTGTATTTGTTTTATACATGGGTAGTATCCCAGGTTTTATGCAGTCACACTTGCATGTTACACCAGCTACAGTGCACTGGTTGACAAAAATAGTTTAACGCATATGGTATCATTACATTAGTACTTTTAACAGTGCTTGTCTAAATCAAGGTAGATTGTCAATTGTACTACTAGAACCATATACCCCTGCATGCAAAGCTGGGACTCTGAGTACTGACTATTTCATTCTTGTTGTTTGAGCTGTAGGTTTTTATATATCTCCTACTGGATATTGATATGATATTTTGATATAAACTGTAGACTACTATGTTTTCTGCATATGTCATTGAGGACTGATGTCATGTAGTAATGGCATACCTTTCAGTTTCAGACTTCTATCTTTCAAAACATTCATCCTAATGCATAACTTGTTGGCTATCTACTTTCTGTCTGTCCTCTGTACATATGTGCAGATGTCAGGTATTGCTAAGGCCATACCACTATGTAGGTGCCCACATAGTATTGTGCTGTGGGCCTGGACACTGCAGCTAGTTCTGACATATGGGCCATTCCTTAATGTGGGCCTTGCCTCTTTTCCTTGCCTGTTTGAGGGACATTATAGAGGTGGTGGGCTACATATTCACATAAAGTAGGTGGAAATATGCCACAGGACAGGATATGTGGAGACAGCCAAACAACATGAGGGTCATATCCCCAGATTTGTGAACAGACTCTATTGTCATCAGTGCTGTTATACACATGGTAGCTTGATAGATTGACAGGGTTTCTGTGGACATGCATTTAGGGAGTGACTTCACAACTCACAGTCGTATGTCTCTGACATACCTCTCCACTGGCACACTGTCCACAGACTGGCCACATGTTTGCCTGCTATGTTTTGTCTGTTCCCCAGACAGTTGGTGGCCTTGGTAAATCAGTCGTGGACTCTGGGGAATGCAGTCAGTAAATACTATCTATTGGTATTACCAATGTCATATTCCTCATAAAGGATGTTACAACAAACCCAGTAACATCTGCAACTGTCTCAGTGTATGACAGCAATATGTCCAGTCTACCCCTGTGTTTGTGCCTCTGTCCCCAAATTATGCCAGGCTTTGTCCAGATGTCAATGAGGTGAAGACATATTTATTATCATTATTTTTTGCCTTCATTCCTGTTACCATCCCAGTGATTTAGTAGACCCACAGACATGTCAGGGAAGAGGTCATAGATATGAGTCCTGATCCTGTACATTCTGAGGTGAATTGTGCTTGTGAGAGGGTGATATAGAGGGAAGAGAGGAAAGTTTGTTAGGAAGAAGGTTCCAGGATTTTCCAACAGTATTAGAGAAAAGAGAGCCCCCAGCCCTGTTGTTTGATTTACAAATATTTACAAGAAGTTTATGTGATGATTGTGAAGTCTTTAGATTGTTGTAGGGGGTAATGAGGGTAGATAGTATAGGGGTATTGTTGGTAGGTTGGTAAAGGATTTTATGGGCAATGGTCAGTTGGTGGAATTTAAGCTGATTTTGTAATTCAAGCCATCCTAGCTGCTTTAGATTAAAACAGTGGTGGGTTCTGAAAGGGTTAACTGTAGCAAATCTGGCTATGTTATTGTAGGAGTTTTCCATTTTATTAAGGTTGTTTTTAGAGAGATTAGTATACATGGGTGAGGCATAGAGGAGAGTAGAAATTAGATGGGTGTGAGCAATAGTTATTCTAGCTGCAGGAGAGGGGAAGAGTTTGATCCTGTAGAGAGAGCCTAGTTTTCTATTAACAGATTTTAGAGTATTGTTAATATGGGTGTCGAAGTTAAGGTTGTTATCTATGGTGATACCTAGTAGTTTGGTAGTTGGATCTGGGGATATGAGAGTACCATTATTGGATGTTAATGTGAAGTCTATTAGGGGGGGACTAACAAGTAGGAGTAAAAAGTAGGAGTTTATTTTGGGGGATTCAGTAGGAGACAGTGCTGTGTAAACCATTGTTCAACTGTGTTAAACACATTTTGGGTAAGGGACTGAAGTTCAGCTATAGATGTGGCTGAGCATATAAGTGTGGAATCATCTGCATATTGTATGCATGTAGCTTGGGGGATTGCTAGGTGAAGGTTGTTGATAAATATAGAAAACAGAAGAGGTCCTAATATGGACCCTTGAGGAACACCGATGTTAACGGGCAGATGAGTAGATAGAATGTTATGCCAAAGTACAGCCTGTTGTCTGTTATCTAAGTAAGACTGCAACCATTTTATAGCTAGTGCATCTAGTGACAGGGATTTGAGGATATTTATAAGTATCTGGTAATTTACCATATTGAATGCCTTAGACAGATCTATAAACAGTGCAGTGGAAAGCATATTGAGCTTATGTTTTTTGTTAATACAGTCAGTAAAGGAAAGGAGAGCAGTAGTAGTGCTGTGGGAAGGTCTGAAACCATGTTGAGAGTTTGAAAGTAAGTTATTTTGGATTAGGTGGTCTAGCAGTTGTCTGTGGCTGCACGTTTCCTTGATCTTTGCTAAGGGAGAAAGTAGGGCTATAGGACGGTAATTGGAGAGTTCAGTAGAGTTCCCACCCTTGTGAAGGGGGATAATATGGGATACGTTCCACATTTTCGGGATGTTTCCTTCACTGATGGTTCTACTGATGAGAATGGAAATGGGATAGGTGATGGATTTGGCTGCCCTTTGTAGATATTCAGTGGGTAGTTGGACTGCTGAAGGGGTGCACAGTTTTTGGATAAGCGTAAGAATATATGTTGTTGGGACTGGTTGCAAGAGAAATGGAGGGGATGGGTTAGAGTTGGGTATAGTTAAGTTTTGAGTAGATAACTGACTGGCAAGAGTTTGAATGGCCTCAATGAAAAAGGTATTAAAGGCATTAGCAGTCTGCTTGGGATTCTCCTGGTCCGTACCTTGTGGGTTTGGTGTGATGGATTGACCTGGGTGTAATAATTGATTAATACTCGCCCAGAACTTTTGTGGTTTATTATGATGAGTCTGCTGGAATTGTAGGTAGTAGCTTCTTTTGTCAGACAGTACAGCTTTTTTAGTTTCATTTCTCAGCTGTCTGAAGTTTTGTTGGTCTACTGGGTTTTTAGTTAAATGATATTTATTCCAGTATTTATTTCTGAGAAGGATTTTTTGCCTGGTTTCTTTTGAAAGCCATGGGGCAGATTTAGTTCTCATTCTAATAGAGCAGGTTGGTGCATTGTTGTCTAGTATGGCTAGGAAGTTAGAATTAAAGTAATTAACAGCTTCCTCCTGTGTGAGGTATTTTAAGGGAGACCAGTTACATGCTCTTAGAACTCTCTGGAAGAGATTGGGGTTGAAGTTGTTCTGGGTTCTAATTGTCCTAGATATAGGTGGATTAGGTAGATTGGATTTAAGCCTGATGATGTAGGTTAGTGAGTGGTCACATACATCATCAGGGAGGGTTCCAGTTTCATATGTCTGGGGATGATTATTTATGAGAATCTAATCTAAGGTACTTTCTTTCTTATTAAGCTTGCTTATCCTGGTAGGGGAGGTAATGGTTTGAGAAAAACCAAAAAAGTTAATATGGCTGGTAGGGTGGCTACTGCTACAACACTTTCAATCAATGTTAAAATCACCTAGGATTATGGTTTCTTGTGGTAAATTTTGGGATAACCAACAAAGGATATTTTCTATGGTGGCAATGTTATTACCAGGAGGAAGATAGATACAGATAATATAGATGAATTTGAATGTGTTATGTTGAAGCTTGATAATAAGAATTTCAGCGTTGGAGTCTTGAGGTGGTTTATAGTCATAGGTAGTAATCTATAACCCAGATTTAAATAGGATAGCTACACCACCACCCTTTTTGGTTGTATGGTCAAGTCACAAAATATTATAACCAGGTGGGATGACTTCATTGTTTTTAGTTACAGGTTTTAACCAAGTTTCTGTTAAACAAAAAATGTCAAAGGAGTAGACTTCCAAGAGAGCATGGAGTTGTGCAACTTTGTTATTAATGCTACATATGTTGAGGTGAGCTAATAAGAGTGAGTTAGGTGGTTTGATAAGGGAATGGATAGTAGAGGGGTTGAGGTTGAGGAGTTGAGTGGTAGTAGCAGTTATTGGGCTTGGGTTTGGGTGAATGTCTCCATCTTTTAATGAGAAGAGTAGTGTTTGAAGTCTAGGATTTGGGAATTTACTATATAGAGGTAGAGATTTGATGGGATTGGGAGAGTCATATCTAATGTGGGCTGTCCTATGGTATTTTGCTAGTAGATAGCTGGGTGTAGATGTTATGTTAATATGGTTAGTGAAAATAGGTAGAGAAGGAGAGGTAGATAGTTTATTGAGTTAGAGAAGGTCTGGATATAATGGGTGTTCATAGGAGGTTAGCATGTAAGCTAAAGTTAGAGGTGGTAGAAGTGTAAGTATGAGTAACCTCTGTAAGAGGGCTGGGGTGGGTAGCTTATACATCTGGAAAGGTAAGTTGTTAGGTTGCTGTTATAGGCTCGGGGGTATACTAGTTGTGGAAAGGAATATGTGGAGGGTGTGGTAGGAGAGATAGGGAGTGGTAATTGAAAGGAGAGCATTGGAGTTAAGTGGCCAATGGTGAAGAGTTTGTGATTGGTGGAAGAGGGAAGGGGTGTAGTTAGATGGTATAAGAGTAGGACCCCTGGGGTGGGTGGGATTTGGGGGTAGGGTAGGGGAGCAGAGTGAGCCCACAGGGCAAATGGAGCAGGTAGAGACAAGTGAAGGAGAAGCTAGAGAAGAAACTATCAGCAATGGTAGTAACAGAAGGAAAGTTAGGCAAGTCAGGAGTGGGAAAGATCAGAGATAAAACAGAAGTCTATGAGAAAAAAAAGCAGATGGGTGTAGGCAGTTGAAGTAAAGGGTAAGTGAGAAAATAAGAGCAGGTCTAGGATTTAAGGATGTAGTGTAATTACAGAAGAAATACAGAGGGATAAGCAGGAGATAAAGGATGTGATAAGGGTGCCACCGGGCAGATCTAGTATTGCAGGTAAGTATGTAAGGGAGCTAGTTGGTTTGGCACTAGGGAAGGTGTGATAGCTAGTAAAGGTTGTTATTATAAAGTAGAAGAGGTTTGTTGGATACAGGGTAGATAGGAGAGGGGTAAATCCTGCTGGCTGTTCAGGCTCGTAGCGTACTTTAGAACCTATGAAGCATTAGTAGACAGTAGTCAGCTTTACAAGCAGGACTTAGATAACCACCTACTTTCTTGCTTCCTTGAGAGAGGGTGCAGGGAAAATAAGGCTGCTAGATGAGACCGCAGATATTTCGATAGGGTTCTTTGTCACCAGGTAGGTAGGTTCTTAGCGGCTATATCAGGAAGAGTGCAGTGGGGAGCAGGGTACTTTAGGGAGAAAGAGAGACAAACGTGGAGGAGAGAAAAAAATAGTTTGCGCATAGCAGGTAGTTATGACAATTAAACAAACATAAAAGTTTTACATGAAGACACAATTAATAAAGTGGCTTATATCCATGCCCTTATTTTTGAAAGAAGCTATCGGAATCACTTTTAAGCTAGTAGTACTGTGACATTATAAAATAGTCTAAACTATCATTTAGAGGAACTCTGAATCAGGTGTACTGAAATTGGGAGCAAGCAAAAACAAAAATATAAGCTTCTAATATCCAAATATAAACTATACCAGCAAAAATAAAAAATAACTGGAAAGCTACTTTAGAGAGAAATTACTGTACTACTCTATGCAGGGACAGTGAGTTTACAGTGTGCAATACAACACTGAAAAAAAGAAAAATATTACTATCACTTACTAGAGATGCTACACCTGGAGGGCTTTCAGCTGCAATTAGAGCAAATATGGCATCCAGGGTTTTTAAATCCTTTGGTGTGTTGTACCTGAGCAATCACTTGGGGGTGGGGGAAGGGAGGGGAAACCCTCAATTGGAATTTAAAGTAGCAGGGGAGAATCCAAGGGACGCTGCTAAACCTAGCTAATTATCAAGGACAGCCAAGGAAATAAGGTAAACATACAGGCACCCTTGTTCAAGGACTGGAAGGTTTCTCCAAGGACTGGAAGGTTTCTCCAAGAAAAACTATGTGTAGGAATACACCACATGTGGAAGTTGTATGCTGCTTACTAGTCTGCAATGGCAGATTTTATTCTCTTTTATATTTGTATTCCCCTTTGCTCATTGTTTGCTGCAAACAATGTAGCTAAAGATAAAAGCAGCTGGAGACTTTGCACATCTGTTTGGTGTTTAGTGTAGAACAAGTATTGAGGAGGAGGGACTGAAGGCTATGACTATTGAGAGGGGATAAATATCTTCACATATAACAAGTTATCAACAGTGAAATGGAATGAAAGGGGTGGGGGTGGGCTAAGAGGAAGAAGGTTTGCAGCTATTGCCCCTGGGGTATGCACTCTAGCTGACTGTAACAGATTTTAACAAGGCATAACAGTAGTTACAAAAGCTGGCACCTACACTACACAAGCGGCAACAACAAGGTTCCTGGAGTTAAACCAGGGGCTGCGGTCTATTTTTGGATGATTGCTGGTTAGAGTTTTCTTTGCTTTTAGCTGGAGTGAGAGGATTCCTTGCTTACAAAAGTCGGGGGGACCCAAAGCGATCAGCTCCTCAGAGCCTCTAAAAGTTGCAAAGAAGAGAAAAGGAAAGAATGTAAGACTAAAAGCAATAAAATAAGGACATCAAAATAAGCACAACCGTCATAAATATTGTACAGAAAGCAGAGCAAGTGAACATAACCTATTACAAGTCATCAAGAGAAATACATTCAGACTCCGCAACCAGTCTTATTCAGCAGTAGTCAGTATAACTAGTTAAAATATCCAATTACCAGACAATATTGCAACAATGTAGCAGTTTCACCAGTTTACCATAAATATCATTCTGCACTTTACAATGTATGTTTAACTTACAGAAACAGAATATACAGTGGCAGCAGTGTAACTAGTTGGAATATACTAGTGTCTTTCGGCTTTTCCCAGTTAGGGGTCGCCACAGCAGAACTCCGGTCCGCTAATGATTGGCAGTTGATTTTTACATACCAGCTTGCCAGGCCTGATGCACAACCTTCAACGAAGGTAAGCCCATTCACGCATGTCTCCACACAGAAGACGCTCTAGCTGAGAATCAAACCGGACAGCATCTTACTGTGAGGCGACAACGCCACCGCAGCACCACCACCGCAATATACTAGTACTAGAGAATATTGCAACAATGTAGCAGTTTCACCAGTTTCCATACATATCATTCAGCACTTAAAAAAGAAAGAGTATTTCTACCTTAGCACTATCATTTAGAGGAACTCTGAATCAGATTTACTGAAACTGGGAGCAAGCAAAAACAAAAACATAAGCTTCCAATATCCAAATATAAACTATACAAGCAAAAATAAAAAAACAACTCGAAAGCTACCTTAGAGAGAAATTACTGTACTACTCTATGCAGGGACAGTGAGTTTACAGTGTGGAATACAACATGGAAAAAAATAAAAATATTACTGTCACTTACTAGAGATGCTACACCTGGAGGGCTTTCAGTTGCAATTAGAGCAAATATGACATCCAGGGTTTTTAAAACCTTTGGTGTGTTGTACCTGAGCAATCACTTGAGGGGGGAAAGGGAGGGAAACCTT
>NC_056730.1:1027843116-1027893116 GCF_019279795.1 Protopterus annectens
ATGTCCATTAATTCTGGATTTGACATAGCTTTGTACGTCAGGCATAGATCACCTCGAAGTAGGTGGTATGCAACTGAGTAGAGCTGGAGTTTTTTTTAACCGAGCAGCATATGGCATCTGTTTGAGACCCTTGATCCTCTTGGTGAGATACATTTGGGGTCTTTCTAATTGCTGCAGGTGTCGGGTAAGGTATATATATATATATATATATATATATATATATATATATATATATATATAGATATATATAGATAGATAGATATATAGATTAGGAGTCCCCTGAGGAGAACAGATGCTCTGACATTTGCATAGATATTCTGTAACATAATATTAATTTTGATTTTATTCTTAAACTGCTGCCTAATGGTGTATGCTGCTGGGCAATTGTCTCCCATTCATCAGAGCTACACCAGAAAACAGGAAACCATGCATTTTTCCACAGCAAAGCATTCAGTAGATGTTTGTGCCTGTATGCAGCAAATTCCTGAACTTCCTGTGATCTACAGCTTTTTGTAAAACCATTATACAAATGATGACTTCTGTAGTGTCTTACACTAACTCATCTTCTGTTCTGTTTGTGTTAGTTTTCTCTTTCTCACTGAGTTTTGTATCTTTTTGTTTAACTGTATCACCTACATCCTTCTTGGAAATATTTTTTGATAGATTATTGAATTCGCACTTCTCCTCTACTTCACTGTACAACAAAGAGAGAACCAATGGTTCAATTTAGAACTAATTTGGCTGGAACAAGTTCAAGGTCTACGCATTCATATTCCTCGTATGTCTCAGAGTAGTGGGCTAATGAAAGAGTTTCATATGTCAAGGATGCTTGCTTCAAATCTTTTACATGTGGGTCCATAGTGTAATTGTGAACATTCTAAATTCTAAATCCAGCGATCTGAGTTTAAATGTCAGTAAAACCTGCATTCTTTCTGGTGGCTGGGGGTGGGGAGGGTGGTATGGGGGTGGGAGACCTGGTGGTCTGATGGTTAGAACTTTGCACTGTCACTGTTACAGTCCAGGTTTGATTCTTTTTCAGGGAATTTCAGTGGATTCAAAGACCTGATTCACATGGTAGTTGTATATGTGGATTGGGAAGGCAGAGATCTTTGATTCTGTTCTGGCTCAGAATTATTGAAGATTTGTAATTGTCTTCATAGCTTAATGTGTTAGTGAAGCCTGTATTGAATAACACAGTAGATACAGGAATTCAATCCACATAAAACAGAGTATAGTCATATGCTTGTATGTGGCATAATACATCTGCTCATTTCATTTAACCCCAGGACTGCTCCTGGACTACTAATGGATATAGGCAGCTCCTAAATGTTTTATTCCATGCATGGGCCCACTAAAATTATCAATGGTTTGATCCAAGGTATTCCCACTAGAGTTAATATATAAATATCAGCCTTAGGATTGTTAAGGCCAACTTAACAACAAAATGGATACGTTAACTCAAGTACCAAAAGGGACTTTGGCTAGGCTTAAAATAGCAAGCAAGGGCAGCTAGCCAAGTACTTACTTATGAACCTGTGTTTTTTCATTATCTCCATACTGTATAGGCCTGTTTAGTGGACATTTTAGGACAATGGACCCAGGACTCATTATTTGAGAAATATGACAGGGTAAACTTAAATTTCTTTGGATCTTGTGAACTTTTCTTTCGATTGTCAGTTATAACTGAGAAGGCAAAGCACATCATCTCTGTTTGAATTTTAGTTACCTTCTTTATTCGCAGTAGTATAAAACTAAAGTCTGACAATCGAGTAACACAGCAAACTTGATGTTAGCCCAATTACCTGTGGTGAGAACCTGACTACAGCGCACTGATCATGTGATGTTGTTGACAGTGTGAGTCTGGGTAGAAAAAGGCTCTGTCATGCATTTGCTCAGTTTAGCATAATTATAAAAAAATCACAGGTAGCTACACATTGTTTTCTCTTCTAATTGTTTACTTTGCAACTTTCTGTTTCTGCTAACCCTTTTCCTGCACAGCATCTGTTAATGTACATCCGCTTAAGACTCTTAAGAAAATAAAATAACAGTCAAAAAACAGATCCAACATCAAATAAAAGCTGAAACTGCAGATATAAAATACCAAACAAAATGAAATCAGCACGACCACCTGATATCATCCAATTTTTAATAAACAAAGATAAAACAAGGATAGACACTTTCATGCTTCTACCAAACTCTTCTTCAGATCATAAAATCAAAGTTACATTTAAAGGAACAAATAACCAATCACAATAATTTACAATCTCATAGCCAATCATATCACTAAGCTAATTTACGCCCCTTTAGGGCTGGTTTAAGAAAGACACATCCATTAATACCTAGATGCCTGTCAGCTTGCAATTTTAAAATCCACTGAAGTTCAGTTGTTTCAGTGGCATTAACTAAGTCACCCCCCATCACTTAACTGTATACACTGAAGCACTTTAAAGGAGAAAGTATGACCACTGTTATCCTTAATATGTTTTGCCAAAGACTCTTAAGAAAGGTTATATTTCTACCCCACCTTTTTGTTCATATTTCTTTGTTTTGATCTATTTTATATTTTCTGTTTGTTCGTCCAATTTTAAGAAAATAATTTACCAGCATACAAAATAACAACATGCTAATTACCAGAACACCCTTAAGAGAGTCAAACTGTGTACAGAAATGTATTGAAACTGATTATCTCTTAAACAATTTTTAACCAAAATACTATATATTTTCTGATATTTTATGTGGATTACTGCTATTGCTAACACACACACACACACACACACACACACACACACACACACACACACACACACACACACACACACACACACACTATTTATGATTTGTTACATGCATAACTTTGAACTACAGTCTTTAAAGGCTCCTTTCCCCCAAATATTTTGCTTGAACTAAAGAAAGTAAAAAAAGTGATTAGGTCTAAAGTAAACACAATTTCATTTGTATAAGCAATGTATAAAACAAAGCCACCTTTGAGAGTAGCTCATTAGCTTTCCCAGTATCAAAAGGCTGAATAAAGTACCAACCCTGATAGAGTCTCTGACTCCTTTGCATATAGTAAAGCATATATATTAAAACATTCAGGATGTATTTTACAAGAGCTCCAACAACATAACATTCACAGGTTTCTAATTAATGTGCGACTATTTTGTGAATGACCTCCCTAACTATAGTCACAAAATATCACAAAACACGTGACTTCAGACCAATACTTACAGTTTCAAAAATCACCGTATTTGGCAGGGACAAACCCCTTGTACCTCTCAGCAGTACTTCATATATGTGTCAAATCTGATAGTGCTGTTATCTCAGGGAAAAGAGAAATCATTGAGATACTGCAGTCATTTCTTTAAATGCAATTCCCAGTATTCAAACATTAATGATCATACATGAGTATCATTCACTAGTGTTGAGTACAGGCCTTGCACTCTAATGGCAAGGTAACAAGAAGTATGCCATAAGAACACTTTAATATGAATGCTGGCCTCCTTACATCCTACCACAATACACAAAAGAAAGTCCTTGAAGAAGCTGTGAACATACCTCTCAACATCTTAGAGCAAGAAATCTGGACAAAGCCATAAATAATGAGGGGACAAAGGACCAAAAATAGGGACATTTTTTAAATATTGCTCTTACAAACTTAGAAAGTTGATAGAATAACATATTTTGCATTAACATACATTTTCTGATGGGTATGAAGTCTGAAACTCAAAGAGTTGTCATTAATTTCTGACTTCCATCTTCAATGATTTTGCAATGATTTGCCAGAAAACCACAACTTTATGAGAAACAGACCTAAAATATGAGGCAAAAAACTGGACATTGTGAAAAATCTATATAGTTGAGAGGTATGGGTATGTAGTAGATGGAAGGAGTGGAAGGACTGTACCTTAGTATTCTACTTTCAAATTGCAAGTCCACCACTGACAAAGAGTGAAGCACAGAGTCTAAATATAACTTTTCAAGAAGCAGAATTTTCATCATGGCAAGCCCTCCTGGACGTCCTTCATATCAGGATAACTATTCTCAACCCTCTCAGACTTTATAAATTCAAAACCTGAAGTTGCACAAAATAAGAGTAAATAACACAGTTAGAATTTTTTTTTCATGAAGAGTTGCACTTGAGTTCTTTACTTTGTAGGTCTGTGATGCAGCATTTCTACTCCTAAGAACCTGTAGGAAAATTATTGCAACATGAATTCTCAGGGCAAAGAATGTTAAAAAAAAGGAAACTAGGTAAATATCACATGGCAGACATTCTTTTAGGATTGCATTTATACCAACCTGATGTGGTCTTCCATCCTCAAGAGTAGATTGTTCTTTTAATTAAACAATGTTGTTAATATTATATTGGATAATTATATTTGATAATTCCAAATGACTGCAATGAATAAAATGCAAACACTACATCATAAAACAACCTGGTATATCTGTAGGTGGACATGGTGAAATTCCTGGAGCTTCAAAAGCCAGAAGTACAAGATGCTGAGGAACACTATGCCAGTTCCTGTTTTCAATAGGAAATCACTGCCGGTGTAGTATCTGTGTGTGTCAGTAGTGATTTCCCTGTTTTGAATAATTTCTCTATTCTCGGTAAGTTGGTACATGAGTTGGTATACACACACACACACACACACACACACACACACACACACACACACACACACACACACACACACAGACATATATAATCTGGTTTACTACCAAAATTTATAATATTTAGAATAAAGGTTTGATGAACGCAGGAATATCAAATGGCAGTTGACTGATTCCCATGTTTCCGAACTTTAATTGAGAGTGAGTCCATATAATTGAATGCCACTATGCATTCACTGATATGTGCTTAATGCTGTGAATAGAGATTGTGGTACAGTGTGGATTGGGAACTTTATCCATTTTCTCCCTGTAGTGCAATCTTGGAGTTGGATTATATAGTTTTCAGAGGGTGGGGGGGCACAGGGGAGCTTGCCCCCTCGCTAAAACATAAATTCCAGTGTAGGACATCAACTTACCTTTACACCTACAAGGACATCATGTTCGATAGTCGACATAAATGTCGAATCAGCTGAATTCATTCAACAGATTTGGCATTTATACCTACTTAATATGGAGACATTCAAAGTTTCTTTTGATTTTGAATACATATATAGTTTTTTAATAGTAAACCATATATGTATATATGTGTGTGTGTATATATATATATATATATATATATATATATATATATATATATATATATTTTTTTTTTTTTTTTTGAAGAAGTGAGATCTTGTCCCCACCCCTATCTGGACAGTTGAGAGGTATGCCACTAACCAAGCCATGATGCAATTTTCTTGATTTTTAATACAGGTTTCCAGTAACTAACACAGTTTTATCTGTTCTGCCATTCTTCTAGTTTTCTTTCCTTCATATGGTACTTTAAATGGTGGATAAATCATAACCACAAACATACACATGCACACATGTGTGTGTGTTTGTATGTGTGTGTGTGTGTGTGTGTGTGTGTGTGTGTGTGTGTGTGTGTGTGTGTGTGTGTGTATGTGTTTGTACATGTGTGTGTGTGTGTGTGTGTGTGTGTGTGTGTGTGTGTAAATGTATATGTTTCTGTCTGCATGTGTGAATGTGTGTATGCTTGTTTACATGAATCGAATCGAGCGAGAGAGAGAGAGCATTGACTGCAACAGTCCATAAGCAGGGATACATTAAACATGTAGGCATGAGGTATGAAATGCTTAATATCTGTCATTATTGACTGACTTTAATCCTCATTGATTTCCCAGGTACACAAAGCAGTACTCTGGATTAAATTAGGGGGTGTAAACAGAAGGAAAGAAGAGAGAGGGTGGGGTGGTAGATGAGTTGCAGTATCTTGCATTCCATGTTTTTTATTGTTTTTTGGGTTTTTTTTATATAAGACATGTGAGGATGAAAGTGGTTGTAATTGCTATGTGTGTGTATGTGTGTGTGTGTGTGTGTGTGTGTGTGTGTGTGTGTGTGTGTGTGTGTGTGTGTGTGTGTGTGCATTTGTGTGTGCATGTTTGTTTTTATGTATATCTGTGTAAGCATGTCTGTATTTCTGAATATGTGTGGTTCTATGTAAATGTTAATAAAAAGAAATCAATAGCTGTACATGAACGACTGTTCCTGATATTGGCAAATTAATTACTAAAATAGGCCTTTGTTACAACTTCTTATGTAAGATCCATATCAAAGATTACTTTGTCTTATTAAAAACAAGAAAACAGGATTCAAGTTGGAATAGTTTATTTTTACCACAGTTTATTAAGTGGCACCAGGGCCTTGGACCACCCTTGGGCATGCATTATTTACACAATAACACACACCCTGTGAGATATTTCTTGCTTAACACATCATGCAATCTAATGACATACATGTGGGAGCTATGATATACAAAGTAACATCTGTCTTTATTTCAGAAACATAGCATGTAGTACCTACAAGTATACTTCTATAATATTTTGTTAATGAATACAGCATTTCATATTTCATTACAAAACAGTCCAGAACTCAGTTATCCAGTCTGGTTTGGAAAAAAGAACTTTAAGTAAAAACCACAACGTGTGATATCCTAGAGGTCTTTATTATCAAGTGCTATTATGACATTTTCCAGTTCTACATTCCAGGTTTTCCAAATGCTTTTGGCATGGAGCCAGCCGGAACTGAAGAGCACATATATCATTTGCACTGTCATGCCACTGAGAAATGGATTAGACTTTACAAAAAGGTTATAATATCACATTTCTGCCATATGATTTCCAGTGAAAAGGACACAGACAGGATATTATACATTGATGATGCTCTCAAAGCAGTATTCTTAACTATCTTCACCCAATTATGGGAGCAATTAGTGAAAGGGCAAAAACAGAATTAATCAGTTTTAGGAAAGAGGAGGCAGCACTGAAATGTAACTGCAAGTTTTGTAAATTAGAAATTGTCATGACATAGGAAAATATGCTAAATAAAGGCCACGCATAATTATATTCAGACAAATGTTAATATTAATTTTGGGCAATGTGTAGGCAGAAAAAAAATATTAGTTTTTACTGAGAGACATAAGCCAAATAACATAGTTTCTGTGTAATTAATTTAGTAAGTTGATTCAGTGGGTAAAGTTTTCTTTCCCTGAGGTGAAATACGACCTACCTCCCTCCCTGAAGCAAGTGACAAGCTCTTGGTCTTTTAGCAAGCAAGTGAAATTGTAAAGTATTTAATTTAATTTCTTTGGGGAGTTCAGCTCTTTTTAACCATTATGCTATTTTATGGTGGAAGAATTATTTTAATTTTACTACAGCCATTAATTACAGACTTTTTTCTGTTTTACTAGATCATGTAGACAGAGGCACATTTTAAGTAACAGTGCAGTTAAAACATTTAGCTAATAAAAGAATTATGAAATGCCACATAGGCAGACTTGAATATTAATACCCTTCTGGAAAAATACTCTGTTTGTTTGCACTTTATTGCATCATACCAGAAAGGGTGACACATAGCTTTGAATGCAGGCTTATTAAGGTTTATAATATGACCACACATGCAGACTTTGTTGTTATTCAAAAACAAACAAATAAGCCTGTGCACCTCTTTTCGGGGGGGGGGGGTAGATGTGTCTGTGTGTGTGTGTGTGTGTGTGTGTGTGTGTGTGTGTACACTTGTTGTGGTAGAATCCCAAGTGGAGACTGGGAAATCACATGGGGTACCTGTCGGGGGTACCAATTGCTCCCATCATGCAAAGATGTGACTGTGCTTCACAAATGCCAAGAGCACACCAAATCCTTAAACACCAATGAGCAAGAGCAAGGGAGGTAGTGCCTTAAAGAGAAAAAAAATCTTTTTTATGGATGATGGTTCTGCACCTGTTCAATTCAACCCTCACCAACAGGGAACAAATGAGGTGTGGAACTCTTGCACAAGAGAAAAGAATGTGTTAAGAGAGCACCTAGGGGTGGTTAAGTTTGATAGTCAGTGAGGTAAAGCAAATTAATCAAAAAAAACTTTGTTACCCCTCACAATTTGCCCTTGGTTACTTATATTTAAAAAGAAAGGAGCAGGTTATGTTGTTTCTCTGATAGTAGACTTTAGAACACATACGTAATTTCATAATTTAAGTGGAATAACATAGGCTGTGTAGTATACCTTTAATTTGTCTTTCAAAGTGCCTGATCACTTTGTCAAGATAAAGTATGAAGCACCAGAGAACAAATGTCACTGGCAGGTAAGATAAATCCCATTGTAACCCGTAGTTGTTAATGGTTTAGTTGCTCTTATCAAAACTTTGCTATAATCAGAAAGAACAAATAGTTTAAGAACAACAGGTTAAGCATTTTATTAAAATAATAGAAGAAATGACCTAATGCATCATTCATAAGATGTTTGTTGTCTTTGGTTGTGACTATTCAGTTTAGTTTTTAGGTTCAGAACTAATCTTCTGGAACTACTATGTTGCTATTATACCATGGGTTGAATATTTGTATTTATTTTGCATAAATAGACAGACAGACACACACACACACACACACACACACACACACACACACACACACACACACACACACACACACACACACACACACATACACACCCCAGTATTCCTTGTCTGTAAATACAGATGTGAGTGACTCTGCAATGCAATTTTCAGTGCCATAAGATTAACGATAATGATCCAACCCTAGCTTTAGCCATTCGTTACTGCTGCAAGTCACAGCAAACATGATGACTCAGATAAGTAACTTTTCCATTCTTAGTCTGTCTAGCTATTATTAATGCTAATGACCCATTTTCAACCTGCATTCATGTTTCCCTCAATGGAAGCTCATTTTTCTTGCTCATTGAATGTAAGTAACATTCACTGCAATGTTATTAGGTCTTACATAACTCCAACAAGAGCATCAGCAGCACACTGCCAGTCATACAACACTGAATTTTACCTCTACTCCTGCACTCTGCCTGCACATCAACTTCTCAGTCCCTCCTGTTAGGGGACCAGTGTTCCATGTCATACAACCCTCAGGATGGCCACATCTATCCTCCTCCTCTGCCAGCACTATCAAGCTCCTGAGCTGCTAATCAAACTCAAGTCATCTGGGTTGTAGGCATTGATTTATCCCTGTACATCACCAGTGATGGCTATATTAGCAGCTTAGAACTAGCACAGAAGAAACTCTAGTAAAGAATTAGCTATGATTTTTTAAATTCATCCTTACTTGTTCTTTGTCTATCACGCTGGACATAATGGGATGAATTCTAAAAGATAATTGTGAACAGTGCAGCACACCAAAGGCAGATTCAGTGCACAAGCTGCAGATGTGATTTCAGAAGGTACACTGGAAGCAATATGAGTACTTATCTATTCAGGGCAAGGATAATTACAGATTCATCACATGCCCATCTGATTCCAAAACACATCATATGTGCCCAACGCAACTAAAAAGCAACAAACTGCAGTGCTGACTCTGTTTTGAAAACCTCTGTGAGTGCTGTACTGCAATGCAGAATGAAAGCTATTCCTATGGAATCCTAAAAAATTTACAACAAAACTGACCAAAAAAAAAAAAAAAAAAGAAAAATGCTAGCTGCAGTGAATGCACTGGAACAGGTTGTGGTACAAAAACCTATGGACGAGGATGTGGCTGCACTTCCTAAAAGGCAGCCGAATAAAGTAAGAACAAGGCTGCAACTAAGCAAATTGTCAAATCATCAAATCCTTGACAGGTAACTGCAAGACAGACACCTGGTGCAGGCTGTGTGCCCCATACATGTCTGTGCAGAGATCATGAGGCAACCCCATTCCTCTTTAAACAAAAGTGTGTCTTAGTTTTGGTGTACTGGCATCTGGGCATTCCAAAGACACATGGAGGATGCTGTACGAGTTTAACTGACAGCTGTCAATTGTATCCTGTCAGAACGCCTAACAACAATGTGCAGCAAGGTAGATGAATACATACACTTTCCATCTACTCCCATGAAATAGAGAATTTTTATGCATCAGTTCCAAAACCTCGCAAAGTTCATACATGTACTTGATGCAATAGACTGCACCCACATCCCTGTTAAGACCCGCAGTGCATCCAGAAGCTGACAAATACATCAACAGAAATGGCTGGCCATCCCTGAACTGCCAGTCTGTGTGCAGCAGATGGCACATAACAAGTATCATGGCAAAGAACCTGGAAGTGTCTATGATGCTGCCATATGGAGGCAAAGTGGTCTGAGTTCTGTATTCCAGAAAGGTGAAATACTTGAGGGACTACTATTGGGTAAGTATGAGAACACAGTTAGGATGTAAGCTAAGGACATTCCTCTCAACATTATCCATGATGACAGCATATGTGTTCACTTCCCATGACAGATGACTCTGGTTATCCACTTGAGCCATGGCTAATGACCCCATACAGAGAACCATCAAACCCTGCAGAGGATGCCTACAATAGAACCTACAAAAAATACCATTGTGGATGTGTTTGGTGTACTGAAAGCTAGGTTCAGATATCCACACACATCTGGATATGCACTGCAATACACACCTGAAAAGGCAGCACAGATTATAACTGTGTGTACCATGCTACACAATATGCTAATAACAGCATATGGTGGTCATTCAACTATAGATGTGGGTGAATTACCTCAAGAACTCCAAATGTCTGAACATGACATGCCATAGCTATCAGAGAAAGAACAGGAGGAAACAGAGAGAGAAGAAACTGGCATGGGTGATGGAGGGTATGATCACAAGTCCAGGCCCAGGTCCAGTTTACACAGCAGCATCTGACACACACTTTTGAGTTATGATAAGCCACATGTACAGAAGTACATATGTTAAACATTGATGTCTATGTGTTGTCCCACCACAGCAGCACAAATTGCACCTAATGGCTATTACACAGTAGATGAACAGTGTTTATATTATGTGATCGAACAGTGAAATGTTTGAACACGTAATAATCAATCCCTAAATATCAAAATGCTGTAATGTCGAATGGCAAAAAACAAAAACCCCAAATAACACCCAAACAAACCATTAAAATGCTCTAAGCAGGGGAGCAAGCTCCCCATGCAACCCCCGCTACTTAAATATACCAACTCTGAGATTGCACTACAGTGCAGACAATGGAATACTTCCATGTCAACACTGTACGGAGATCTCCAATGAACCGTTCGACATTCTGATGGTTCGATATTTAGGAGTCAGTTATTACGTGTTCAAACATTTCACTGTTCAATCATGTAATATAGACCCAATGAACACACTGGGCATCAGAAATAACAACATAATTCTAACATACAAAAGTATTAACACCGAAAATGTTATCATGACAGATCATTAGCTTAGGCCACAGGTGACACAGGTATGTACGCAGATTCATAATGGTGCATGGCAGACAATAGGGGACATAGACTGTGAAACACATTCCTCTCTGTCCATTATCAAAATATGCAAACAGGAAACCAACACAGGACATAATGCAGAACCACTGTCAATATCATAAGCAACATATATTAATGCAAGATATGGATAAATTGTAATGTAGTAAATGGAGTCTCCTATGGTTAGTAAATATGACAGACTCCTGTGGCTTCAGACTTCACAACAGCCAGAGACAGAAAACTTTTTCAGTGATCTGCACAGCCATCATTAGCAGTACATGGTGAGACTGACACTACTGGACAGATTAGATCAACTGCCAGTGTTATTTTAATGCAGTCTAGGGTGCCCACACTGATAGCTCACACACTGATCCAGTCTGCCCCTAGCACATATGAAAATACTTGGCACAGATTGCTGTACAGAAGAAACTGATCGGGTAATGCCAGCATGTGGAGACACATTGTGTGAAGGGGCATGAGTCTGAGTTGGCTGTCCGGTCATAACTATTGGGCTCACATCAGATGGGTCAGCAGCAGAAGTGTGTGTATGTTGCAGCATAGACATCAATGCCCGATGGGCAAGGTTTGGTCTGGTGAGAGGGGACCTCCCTTTCCCATGTGGCAATTGGCTAAGCACAGTCATGGTACATGTAACACTGCTTACACTATGGCACAGCTGTAGTATTGTTATAGCCAGGGATTCAAAGGACTATGCCACAGATAACATGCTTTCATTCTGTGCAGCCATTGATGCCATAACCTCACTGTGTCTGTACTACTGTTCTTTATGCAGCACACCTAACTGGTGTGTAACATGATCCATGGCACAGGCAAGTGCACAGATGTCAAATTCATGACACTCCTGGGAACACTCATTTGCCTGTGAGAGTAGGTAGACACCCTCTGACACATGCACATGCACACCAGCTATATGCCTATATCTACTGTGATGGCCTGTATTGGTGTGTTGTGAGGAAGTGTCAACATCGCCACCAGAATCAACATGGCTCTATGGTTCACAGGCCTCATCCAGTCTATCATTTGATGTCCCTTCATTGTCAGAATGGCTGGACTAATTTTCCTACACATCTGAGGCTACAGCCACATCCACATGACTGTCACCTTCTGTGTCAGACTGTATAACCAAGTCTGTGTCCTATGTGGCAGTGGCCATGCTACCATACTGACCCACATCAGATCCCACATTGGGATCAGTGGATGGGCTGATAGAGAACAAAGGCAGTTGGCATGCAAAAAGAAGAGGCAGATGACACATGTCAGGAGAATATGCTTACATCACATGCCATAAATCTTTAATGACATATGACACATATATCTCACTACAATGTTACAGATAATAATGACTTACCAGGAGGTCTTGTCTGTGTATGGACCATGGAATCTATATAACAGGGATTTGACAATTATGTTACATATGCAACATACATGACATATGCGAGTAATGCACGCATAACACACACCTGTTATGTCCTCGTGGGAATCCAGTGCCAGAGATGAGAGATGAAATGCAGCTGTTGTTGAGAACAATTCCAGCAGAGGTAAAACATACAGTATGTAATACATACACATATCAGTCATTTCTGGCTGAGGTACTGATGGTTACTGACCTATGCTGGGGGAGAGGACGCAGTATTAATAGAGGACAATAATCAAGAGTAGCAGTAAGGACATGTATGAAATATAGGTGGTAGCATACCAGTGACAGCCTCCCAATGTGGTGACTTCTTGTGTCTTAATTCTGATCCTGAAGTGGGAAAGTATAGACAAAACAAACACAGTCACCAGGCACTGGGATAGTCACATGATGACATATACAACACAGTAACAGGGTCTGCTGATACTCATTTGATGTACAGTGGACCTGTTGGCCAGATATCCCAGTGTAGAAAATAGAAACAATAATTTCATGCAATAAAGGTCTGCAACACTTTGCTGCAGCTCATCAACAAGTTGGTGAACAATACCTGGTCTGTCTGTAGGTGCATCTGCATGGCTTTTACCCCCAGAAGGTGTATCTGTTATTTTACAATGTGAGAGAAATATAAATATGACAGCAAACAGCACTGGCATGACAGGAGGCTAAGTCAATAGTCGGTAATGATCATAGTAACAGTATATGGAGATACTCACCTGTCATGTCCTGCTATTGTACAGAAGTAGATGGATGTATGCAAATTAATGCAGACAATATTACACATGTTGGTTTCACTGTTATGTTTGTACTGCAGTTGTATGGCTACATGTCATTACACTTACATTGGTCATCATCACCCTGTGTGGACCCATGTGCATTATGCAATTCTGATGCAGTAAAGCAAAACTTACAATACATGAATATGCATGCAACAGAAATATATACTGATTTACTCTATAAGCATCAGTGTTATGCAAAGTAACACATACACGTATAGCCTGGAGCACCTGCTTCTATTCCACCCCTTGTATGCAGTGGTCCTCACTTACTGTATGCACTAATACAAGAAACTGCGTGATCTCATCAGAGGTGTCAATGGTGGGCCACTACCAGTGGCATCTTTCAACCTGTCATACAGGTGTACACTATTGGCTATGTGAAGGATCATGTCAGAGCACTATCAGCATCAGGCCTCCTGGGATCTATTGTGACCTCACACACCATCGATCATGTTGGTGAGGGCAGTCCAGACTTCAATCTTCCATACTGTATTTCTTGCCCATTCAAGGAGTCTCCATAAATACTGGTGCAGAGCATCTATTATAATTTTGTTCTCTTGTGGGGAGAAATTGTCATCTCTAGGTCTGTTTGTCATCTGAAAGACAGTTATATGCATTTGATAAGATTTATGTGGGGGTCCACATATGGAGATGATTATGTGGACAGCTGATACCACTGTAAATCCTATGCAGTCCAGTGCAATGCAAAATTCTAGGAAACTTCTAGGAAAGATTCCCTGTGCCATATAGTACTGTGACATATAAAACCATAAAGCAATGCATAGTTTCATAGTTTTATAGTTTAGTACTAGGCTATCTGCCCTGGGGCATTTATAAGCTTAGCCATAGTGATGTGGTTTTCACCACCCCATGTAATGGTACAAAAGTGTACAGAATAGATTTAGAATACTGTGCCTCTGTCTATTAGTGACACAGTGAAGACCCCCTTACATAATAGAATTAGTTTACTGTGCCTCTGTCTAGTAGTGACACAGAGATGACCCCCTGGGTAAACCTACGATCTCCCATTCACTCATCAAGATTTCTCTTGAAGAGAGTCAGTGAGGGGCTCTGCCTAACATGACCTGGGATTCTGTTCCAGAGTATGGGAAGCCTCTGAGTTATGAATCTGTCCCTCCAGCATGTCCTATTCATATTTGTGCTGAGGTTTAAATCTTTAGTTCTCATGGTTCTGATGGATTTGGATTTTTTGAGGTGGAGAATGTCCATCAATTCCTGATTGGACATGGCCTTGTATGTCAGGCACAGATCACCTCTGAGTAGGCGGTATGCTACTGAATAGAGCTGGAGTTTCTTTAGTCTGGCAGCATATGACATATGTTGGAGACCCTTGATCCTTTTGGTGAGGTACTTTTGGGGTCTCTCCAGCTGTTGCAAGTGCCGGGTGAGGTACATACCAAATGGGGAATTGTACTCAATCATGGGCCTGATAAGGGAGGAGTATAGGGGTACAATGACCTCCTTTGATCTGGATGTGAATCCCTTCATGATAAGGTGGGCAAGGTAGAAAGTCTTTCTAACCACTTTGGCAAAGTGGGTGTCAAATGAGAGGTCCCTATCGACTTGGGTCCCCAGATCTCTGATTTCTTTTTCTGTACTCAGTGGGTTACTGTCTATGTGATACATAACACTTGGAGCAATAACATAATATGAGATATTTGTAGAGGCTATGTGTGGGATTTGAACCCCTTACAGCAGATATAACTTGCAGTGGAGGAAAGAATGCAACAGCATTGTGTCACACAACAAGCCCCACATTCTGCATGCATTTCACATTAACATATTGCATATAACATATGTGTACAACAGAAATGTATGATGGCTTCAGCTGTAATGCAATTGGAACCTAAACAGACAACCTGTGTAAAAAAAATCAGTAATATGAAATGTTATGCATGGTGAGCTTATATCTACATAATCATTACAGAGCAGTGAATACTATCCACATTAGCAAGGAGTGTCTGAAAATTATCACTTGAACAAGTTATGAAAAACGTCAGAAAACCTTGGTGCCTGTAAGCAGGCCATAGACAGTAAATGGTAAGCAGACACAAATAAAATTATTTTTCTACTGAGTCAAGTAGTTCTAGTACTTGTTTTAAGAAGAATCAATGAATAAATATCCATAATAGCAATATGAATACATACTACATAGCAACAAATGGATAAAGAGGAAATCATAGTTTTCCATACATATACCACAGGGTGCATCGAGTCACCAGCAATATATATGGAAAATCCATGAATCCATCTTTATATACTATTCACTTACACTATTCACATCTGTTTGTACAACTGCAGATGTGAAGGTACTACGTGTAACTGATGCAGATGTAATCATCTGTATGCCTAGAGACCAATCCCATACCCCTCTAGTAAGTCACAAACATTTTTCATAATGCACACATTTTCCATAAATGCATCAATATAACCATACACACATACTTTGATAAGAAGTTATGTTTAACATAGATGTATAAGGAGGTACACATTTCACAACACAGTAATACTAGCAGGTACAAAATTACCGTTCCAGCTACCTATGAGTCAGGTATAACTAAAAGAATAACCAGCTTTCTACATACATCTTTTAAGTACCATTTGCACCATACATAATTAATGAGGGTCTTTAAAATTGAAGCTTTTGGAATCCCATTTGCACACGTCCACGTAATTTCTTGAAATTCAGTGCATTAACCAATATGTTGTTATAACTGGAGGGTGCTCTGCACAAATAACCAATAGGTATTTTTAAACAGAACCATATGTATTATCCAGTGATCTAATAACATACCAAAAGCACCACTTTTAAATATTGATTTTGATACATTTACAGATCAGACTATTGCTACCTGTGAACTGAGTGGGACCTCAGTGAACAATTTATTAAAGTGTAATATATCTACATTGTAAACATTATCATAGAGATGGCAATTTCCAGGAGGCTTCTATATGTCCGGACAACCAACTGGATCAAGAAAGAGCCCAGACAAACGCTGACCATCTGTGCTGGAGTGGAGCATCGCATGACAGCCAAACCACAGAAATTTGTGATGATCATCATTTGGAACAAGATTGTGAGGGACTATTGATAATGTATTTGAATCTACTGGACTGGAGTGCAGGTTCACCACTGCTACTATGACCCACATAGAAGGTTCATAGAGGTGCTTCATTGGAGGGCCACCAAGGTGCAGATATAGCTGGTGGATGCCTACAGTAAGTGTCACAACCCTATGTTTGCTTGTACATTTCTAAGGTATTCAGAGATATAGCTGTATCCCAGCTACATCAGATATATGGCTTTAAAACTATTATGTTGCTGTTCTGACAATTAACTTATCTGGATAATTAAGAAGGCAAGGTGACTGTTCTCCTTGTAAATATGGGTTTTATTCCCATGAGGTTTATTTGTTTAATAATGTGTATCATATACATAATATTGAACACTGTAGATTTATTTATTTATTTACATTTGTTGACCGGGAGAGTCCGACTGGACACAGGTCCGTTTTCAGTGGAGGCCTGGGGAGAAAAGCTCCAAATTAAGTATTACTTGCATTACACAGTTAAAAAACATAGCATTTAAATATAGACATTAGTCCAGCTGAGGATGTAAGACAAGAATAAAACATAGATGTAAACAGATGTAGAACATAGTACAATTTTAAAATATGGTGACATATACTAAACACGGTTACAAATGTAGTTGAGATTCATCAGTGAACAATTGATACAATCTGTTTTTGAGGTACATAGCCATTAGCAGTTGTTGCTACAAGAAGTTAATATTATGTAGTAGGTAGCTGGGAACATGAGTAGCCAAGCTTGCCAAGAGTAGGTTGTTAGGGGGGCGAGAGAGGTAGTGAGAGGGTGGATGGTATTAGAGGGGGTTGCAAGGGCATATCTGGCAAGTTTTTAAGTGTGATTTTAGTAAGGATTTGAAGTGGGTGCAAGACGTTATAGAGGTAATTGAGGATGGGAGGGAGTTCCAGAGTTTGGCTATAGTGCAGGAGAATAATGATTTTCCAGCAGAGTTATTGGCTCTTGTGACCTGTAGGAAATTTTTGTGGCTGGATCTTAGTGGTCTCATGGTTATGTAGGGTTGGAGTAGATTCTGTAGGGATGGGACTTTAGTGGCTGGTTTATTAGTTTGTGGGTGAGTGCAAGTTGGTACCATTGAAGGAGGTGGGGGCGCTCTAGCCAGCCCAGTTCTGCTAGTGAGAGACAGTGGTGAGTACGGCAGGAAACCCCTGTGGCAAACTTGACGATTTTGTTGTAGCAGGTTTAAGCTTAAAGGTTAGTAAATATTAGAGTAGGGTAGAGATAAGATGAGAATTTGCTACTGAAATTTAGCTGCTTTGGTAAGTAGTTGCTGATTTCTATATAATGCTCCTAGTTTTTTGTGCACTTTTTTAATGGTTGTGGAAATGTGAATGTCAAAGTTCAGTTTATTGTCTATTTCTACTCCTAGTAATTTGGTGTGTTCTGTAGGATGGATGGTGGTGTTGTCTTTTGCTGTGATGTTAAAGTGAGAGCTGTCTAGGGTAAGTTTGGTGGGTTGGAAGATTAGTAATTTTGTTTTGTTTGGGTTGAGTATTTGTTGGACATCGGATAACCAAGTTTCAATAGAAGAAAATGCTTCCTGTGTTACTTTTTACAGTTCGGGTAGGGAGTGGGCTGTGCAGGTGATGGCTGAGTCATCTGCATATTGTATGAGTGTGCCATGTGTTGTGGCTGAGGCTAGATTATTAGTGAAAAAAGAGAAGAGTAGGGGTCCCACGATGGTCCCTTGAGGAACCCCTATGGAGACTGGTAGTTGGGGGGATAGGTCGTCCTGCCAAACAACTGCTTGTTGGTGGTCAGATAGGTAACTCTGAAACCAGTTGATGACTGGTTGAGAGGAGGATAGGTTATTGAGATGAGAGATGAGTTGTTTGTGTGGGACCATGTTGAAAGCTTTAGAGAGGTCTAGGAAGGTAGCTGAGGAGAGATAACCTGCATTTTTATTTTGTAGGATAGTGTTAGAGAAAGAGAGTAAGGCGGTGGTGGTGCTATGGTTACATCGGAAACCGTGTTGTGTGTTGGAGAGGAGGTTGTTAGCAAGGAGGTGATCTGAGACTTGAGAATGAATGCATCTCTCTAGTATTTTGGACAGTGGCAAGAGAATAGCTATGGGGCAGTAATTGGTTACATTTATGGAGGGGCCTCCTTTGTGTAGGGGAGTTATGTGTGAGGCTTTCCATAGTGTGGGAACATAACTTTCTGACAGAGATCTGTTAATCAAGAGTTATACTGGGTAGGCTAGAGCGTTAGCTGCAGGTTGAAGGTATTCACTTGGGAGGTTGTCTGCTGCTAATCTGCTGGTTTTAAGTTTAGTTAATAGTTGTTTTATTTTGGAGGTAGGAACAGGAGAGAAAGAGAAGCTAGTGGGGAGATTGTTAGTTGTAGTTGATGGTGTGGGTTTATGGGAGGGGGCTGTGTTGTCTAGCTAGAGATAGTACGGTTTGTGTGAAGTGGTTGCTGAAAGAGGTAGCAATATTTTTGGAGGAGTGAGTTAAGTTAGGAGTGGGTGTACTTACTTTACCTGGGTGGAGAATGGAGTTTATTGAGGACCAGAATTGTTTGGCGTTATATTGGGAGGAGGTAAGGGCAGACTGGTAGTATTGGATTTTGTTCTGTTTTATAAGCTTTTTGGTTCTATTGCGTAGTTCTAAGAATTTTTGCCTAGTAGAGGGGGTTTTGGTTTTGCACCAGTTGTCCCAGGCTTTATCCCTGTTTTTCATTTCAGACTTGTTTTTTTTTTGTAGCCATGGGGATGGTTGGACTCTAGTTCAGGAACGTCTTATGGGAGCGTGGTAATTAAGGATGCTTAGGAATGTTTTATTAAAGTAGTCAACTGCATCATCTAGTTTGAGGTATTTTAGAGGTTGCCAGTTACAGTCTTTTACGGATGAGCTGAATGAGAGAGGGTTGAAGTTAGTTTTTTTGCGTATTTTGATGGTAGATGATGGGTTTCACTTTATAAAGGTATTTTCTTAGTAGGAAGGTTGGCGAGTGATCACTGAGGCTGTCAGATAAGCAGCCTGCTATATATGACTGGGGGCTCTTATTGACTAGTATCCAATCAATGGTAGTGTGTTTGTTGGAGTTATTTATCCTAGTAGGTGACTGGACTAGTTGGGTGAAGCCATGAAGGTTTACATGATGGGTTGGGTGGTTGCTAGAGCAGGATTGCCAGTCAGTGTTGAAGTCTCCTAGAATTAAAGTTTATTGGGGTAGGTGGTGGGTAGTCCAGCTGAGGAGGTTTTCAAGTGGAGGGATGTTGTGGCCAGGTGGGAAGTAGCAACATATTATGTTTAGGGTTTTATTTTGGTTTATTTTAAGGTTGGTATATATTATTTCTTCCTTACCTATTTGGGGAGCTGCTAACTTTAAGATCTGGATGTCTAAATGCTGCTTAAATATTATAGCTATACCACCTCCTTTTTTTGTTTAGTCGGTCTACTCTTAGTATATTGTAACTGGTAGGGAGGACTTGCTCATTAGTAATGTGTGGTTTTAACCACGTTTCTGTAAGGATCACTACATCAAGGGGAGTAGAAGTCTATGGTGGCATGGAATTCATGCACCTTGCTGCATATACTTCTAATATTTAGTCTAATCAGAAGGAGGTCGGTTGGCTTTCTATTGGCTGTGATTTGGGAAAAGATGTGGTTTGTAGTCTGATTATGAGGGGAGGGGTTGGAGATTGAGGGACCAGGATTGGGATGGATGTCTCCACTGAGTGCTAGGTTGGATATGGATGAGATTATTAGTTTTATCAATTTCTGTATATGCTTGCTTATAAGGGAAGTTTTTTGATTGTG
The DNA here is from genome assembly GCF_019279795.1 of Protopterus annectens. Classification (NCBI taxonomy): domain Eukaryota; kingdom Metazoa; phylum Chordata; order Ceratodontiformes; family Protopteridae; genus Protopterus; species Protopterus annectens. The sequence continues at coordinate 1,027,863,618 of NC_056730.1, forward strand.
TTCTGTGGGTAATAGGTATGGTGGTAGGGTTATGTCAGATTGTAGGGTTGTTTTTAGTTTAGGTATTGTGGCCTGTAGTCTATATAGAGGGTGTATTGGGAAGGTTGTTGACCTCATGAGAGAGTAGTAGAGTAGAGGTTGGATATGAGTGGTGGTGTGTGTGGTGGTACAGTGGTAGTGGTTGAGTGCAGGAATGGTGGAGGTTTGGTAAGATGTGATGTATGCAAGGAGTGTGCATGCAGTGAGTATAGGTATGGTGTGCTTGTACATATTAGCTGAGTAGGAGGAAGTATAGGTGTAGTGATGTTATAGGTTGCTTGAAGGTGTTTATCATATAAAGACATCATTGCACACAACAAACATCCAGTATGTTCATGTATCACTGACGTCTATAGTGCCTTGGCCACTGATGACTAGATATTTTTCCATTATTCGTAATACTTCAACAGCATTACCTAGTCTACCTGCCTATGTGTGAATCCTAGCTCATAAATAACTTTGGTCACAGTCAGGAAAAACGGTCCAGGCTAAAACAAGGATGACAGTCAAATAAATTGATTCAAATGTCACAAGCGCTTTCACCCTGACTCAAAAGCAGGGCTTTTTCAAGTGAAAAAACTAAGTACGTTGTAATAGACCCTATTTAAATAAAATCCATTCATAAAAGGAGTCAAAAAAATTTTCACTTGAAAAAGCCCTGCATTTGAGTCAGGGTGAAAGCGCTTGTGACATTTGAATACATTTATTTGACTGCCATCCTTGTTTTTGCCTGGACCGTTTTTCCTGACTGTGGTGTTTTAGTAATGGTCCTCTGCTTGGTATTTTCATAAATAACTTTGTTATTCCATTTTTTCTTTACAAAGTGAATATTTTTTTTAGTGTCCCATTTGTTTAAGACAAGAGCAATGCACATCTGACTGCCTAAACATATCTTCTACATTGTAAAACTTGATGATATCTCGCAGTTTTGTGATCATGTCTTTCAAACATTTTCAAAAATGCTCTACATACCTGCTTATTGAAATTAACAGTTATTTTGAGCATACTTATAAATACCTCTATTAATCGATAATTTTTTGTGAATATCTCTGCAATCCATAATGTTCTGTTAATAATACCTCTTTTACTGCAGTGTTATGTATAAAGCTTGAAACAAACTGGTACATTTCTGCAAAAAAAGTTTTGTGGAATATGTTAATGTTTGCAATTTAAATTTCATGTATAACTGTATTATTCTTTATTAATTTGAATTCAACAATCTTTTCATGTTTGGAGGGATTGAGATGGTCAGACATACATCTGAACTGTAGAACAGGGAGATACCCTGATATCATCAATACTTTTTAGTTATAATTTTTACTCTGTCAATAAATATCTGTACATGTTTTATGTCCTCCCAAATAAAATACATTAATGTGTTCATGAAGTAAAGCACTTTGTAGTGGTCTAATACCAGCAGCTATGCTAATCTGAGGATTGAAAGTTTACTGTAGTGGTTTTCTGTTGTGACCACTGTACTGAGGTGCATTCATGCTTGCGATTCTTTTTCATGAATGCACAGCATGTTACCCTTTTTCAAAGCATAGGCTCTGATCCCTGTTAGTACCATATCCCTGCAAATTCTTTTCACTGCATTCCCACCATACAATTTCATGCAAGATAGATTATCTAGTCAGGGTAGGTGTCAGGGTTAGAGTACAGACGAAGCTTAGAGTTGCAGGTTTGAATTTCAGGTCCTCCAGTCTGTGCTCAATTCTGTTCCAAGATGTAAAGGACTGTGCGTGTGTAACATTCTAAAATGTGTATGGTGATTTTGTGATATTCTTTAAGTTAAAATTTATAGAACATGAGCTGAGCAAAGTATATCACTGTTATTTTATAAATACTTCATTCATGCATGTTATCTACTTTTTGCAGGTGATGAGGACAATAATCAAAATTGTGCCTTGTGCATTGAGCGGATGTGCAGGCTAGAGGAACAGCACAGTGGGAGCGAGGTATGTTGATTACTTTCTCTGTTTTTGTAAATAAAATAGATATGATTATAGTTACATGCTCATGCATGCTATTTACTTTTTGCAGGTGATGAGGACTATAATTAAAATCATGCCCTGTGCATTGAGCTGATAGATGGGCTGAAGGAGTAGAGCAGGGAGGGAAGCATGTTGATTACTTTGTTTTTGTAAATAAGGTAGATATGAACATTGTTACATGTTTGTATTTTTGCCATTAACATGTATACTACTTTTAATGCAAGAATACCCATCATATATCACTAAGGTAATTGCAATGTTCAGACAATACCTGTGTTTATAAGTATGATTTACCTAAAACTATGTTTGCATAGCATTTAGCAGCAAGACATTTTTGCTGAAGATACGTTTTGAATGGTAGGCCACAACCTAACTGACAATCATTTATAGAGCTTTTGATATGATTGTTTCATATACAAGTTAATAGTGGTTTGTTGTTTGTAATGCATGTGTTGTTAGACTTGTATGTGTGGTTGTGGTTGTCAGTCACCAATCTGTTGTGCATAGCCTGCCCATTCACATACTGAATGGGTGCCTGCTGTCTCAAGTTTCACAGTGTTGTTGATGGACTGTCTGCCATGCCCTACAGTTCAACATGTATATCGCATCTGTCTACAGCACCTTTGATGGTTTTGTTAAATCATACTTGTATCCTGTGTTTAAGGATACTTGTACACATAGGAATTACTTTTTAACATTTATAACTGTCAAATAATCAGCAAGCAGCAACACACTGTTTGCATGTTGCAAGGTAGTGATTGCTAATAAATGGATGTAGAGAACTCATACATTTGTAGACAGACAATACTGTTTGTACAACGTATACTAGATTTTCATGTGCCATAGGCTGCCACTGTGTCCAGGATTGCACATTATTTCTAGTGAGTTGTGTTGCAGTCCAAAAACTGATGTGGAGTCAGCCAATGACCATGTTGCCTGGCTCAGCTGTTTTGCATTTGACTTTTATATTTCCCTCTGGATTGTCATCTTACTATATCTTCATTATAACAATATGTTAATTAGCAGCTGGTCATATGACTCATTCCATGTACAGACATGGAATGTATCTGACATTCACACACCAGCCTAAATGTGCAGGGCACACATGCAATAGAAGAAACATGGAAATACTGTCAGCCAGACATTTAGACAATTTACTCACAGTTAGACATTGCCCGTTCGACCCTCAGTTAGAGCGTCCTCTGTGTGGCGACATGCGTGAACAGGCGTTCCTTCATCGAAGGTTGTGCATTAGGCCTGGCAAGCCAGCATGTAAAACTCTACTGCCAATCATTAGCAGACCGGAGTTCCACTGTGGCGACCCCTAACCGGAAAAAGCCGAAAGACACAAACTGAGGTACACATAGTATTAATCAGTGCAGGTCTCACTACTACTGTTATGTTGTCATTTTCCCAGTGTTATTTGGCAAGGTAGACTCATGTGAGTGTTGTATGACACAGTGTCATGGCATGCTTCACTTCAAATGTTAGGATATGTAAATGTGCTGGCTTTGCTTATGCTTGTCATGCATAGTGCTGGCCGATAACTGCTCAAGTCATGACAGGAGTTCCACTAGCAAGTTGTGTTATGCATACCAAGACATGGCCTTGACTAAGCTGCTCACATTGTATGATAGATACAGTGTCCCTGACATGTTCCAGTATTGAAAACATCCATGAGTTTAAATAATGGTACATAAAAAAGGTATTGTGTGCATGAGCAGCCATCCAGTAACAGCAAATCTGTTCATTGTAATTGTCCTACATTATAATTGTTAGCTATTTCATCTGAGAATGTGTTTTTAATGGCACCTGCAATATATGCTGATATATCTTTATTCTCATGTGTAGACATCACATGTGATAGAACTGTTATTTTCACAGGACTTTGTTTTTCATTGTCATGGTTTTGATTACTGACACACATCACATATGATGGCACACTTAACTATGGTCATAGCATACACTAAGGTTTCATAATGACTGTTTTCTTCCTGTTCATTGTGTCACAAAAGGTATGTTATGTAGTCATGTAGTCTTAGGTATAAATATGTAATCCCTGTCCTGTGTTGTGATTCACCGTGACAGAGGATGGAACCCATGGATGCTCACCCATCAGACACCATTGATGAGCGCATGCCAGACAACTGCCAGAGCCCTCTGATGATGATGATAAACATGACAGTAGCAAAGATAATGACAAGGAAGCTGTATCTGCATATTCCATCATCATTGCTGCACCTTGGAGGAAATTAAGTCAGGCAACCCAATAAGATGATTATTGGGAGCAGGTCCAGGAAATGGTGACTGATATGTTTCATACACAGATCAGTGACATGATGGAGAATTCTTCCAACATGTGGCACAGGTGATGCATGACTGATTCACAGAGATAGCCAGAGAGATCATTTGCAATGTTGATCCCCATCAGGATGGTTCTTCATTTCTGTAAGTTTTGTCTGATTGATCCACTTCTGTAATGCTGCCACCATGGTGTTTGCCATATCAGTGATTGGACTGTATATGCACACTTATGCATGTATACCATTTTGCTGCCATACTTATGTGATACAGGTCCAAATATACACTCTACACTGTAGATATTATGTGACATTTAGCAATATGTTTCAATGTGCATGGCACATTACCACATTAGACTTTCATTCAACATTCAGATGTCCATGAGTATTATCAGTTAAAATGCAGCAACTGCTGCAACAGTTCCACTGCAAAAATATATGTTATGGACTTGCAAACAATGTTTTCCATATTCCACCAATTCCCCAGTGGTATGAGCATGATTTGTGGATTACCATGTCATGTATGAGCAATAGAAGGACGTGTCCTTCCCTTTGTGTTTTGGATGACATTTGTCATGCTTCCCACTGGCATACTGGCATTGTGAATAACTTGTGCTGGCAATGCTGATGCCATGTTGTGTCATATAAATGTATCTCATACATATGTGCAGTCCTCCTTTAATGAATGCATAGATCTTCAATGTAACGTTCACGATAATTTATTCAGCAACAGTACAGTGTGCCATCTTTGGCCTATGTTACTTTTATGCATCCATTCCTTATTCACATAAGTTTACACATTTTGGAAAATGATGTACATATTCAGTGATTTATGTACATGTCTCTGCACATATTCTGATCCATTGGGAAGCACTTTTGTATCTTGGAAATGTGAGCAGGCACTGATTTCATGTTAGTGTGCTATAATATTGATCACAGGGCTGTCCTCTACATAGTAACAACCAGGGTCAGTGTCATATAAACACAGATGTTTATTCCATGTTGTTTTACATTGGCGTGACAGTATATGTGTACATGATACCAATACTTAGCTTGCTTATCTATACGTCTTGCTGTTATATGATTGCACAATACTGAGTGTGCAATTTATACATGACCATTGTTGTTGACATTGGCATTGCAGTATGACCAAGTGACATATACTGGCATTTTGCTTCAATGTAGTTTGGGATGACTTCACCACCACCCTATGTGGTATACACATGCATTTGTAATGTGTCACCTTACATATTGTTGCCCTGCTTTATTGTTTGCCTATGGATATTGGAGGCCATGCCTTCCTTGATGTGGGCCCATATTGTTCATCTCCCTTCCACCTTTGTAGGTGTGTTATATATCTTGCACATCTGCATGGTATACATTCACCTTTGTTAGAATTATTGTTCATTTTTACTGATTTGTTTTGTTACAAGGTCAGTGTGTGCCAACTCTATGGCCATTATACTGATGTAGGACATATACACACAAGTTGCTGGCTACTACTTGCAATACATCCTTGCTCTTGTTATACTTGTGTGTTACATATTAACCAGTGTGCAATGACAAAATTCATGTGTGCAATCTGATATTGTTTATGTAGCAAAATTGTTAAATTTGTGTCATATATTATTATAACATGCCATTGGTGTGTGTATGTGTATTGACATTGCTTTAAAAAAGATGCTATTAGGCCACAGAAGGTCATACATATAAGACTACACCTGTGTGTTGCCTTTGACATGGCATATGTGTGTGGCATATGCATCCCAGTACATCTGTTAGGGTTGTGCAAGCCTTCCTGTGTAGGTAGCAGCCAGTTTGCTGCTTTGCTCCAGTACTGCTGTTTGTCACTGTGCTTGGATGTTTGCCTTTCACATGCACGGATGGAGGTTTTGTTGTGCCCTCTGTTGTTTTTGTCTGCATTCCAAGATCTGTATCTGTGATGTAGTTTGGCTTACACTTGCACTACTAACAGACTACTTGGATATTGGTTTATTTATCCAATGTGTACTGTGATCCTTATTTCTTACCCCACAACACACAATTCATACATATTCAGATATGACTGCACACACAGTTTGCAATATGTCATAATGTGATAGTTCATAGGTATGAATATATATTTCTGTGTTTCACCATGGCTGGTATGCTTCCCACCCTGTTTGTCAACTTTCCATTGCCCACATTGTGCGTTGTGCCTTCTGTGTAACTTATGTGTCCTTAATGTTTATTTCCAACATTTGTCTGTTGTGTTATGATATTTGTTATATGGATATACCTTCTGTGATGGCCTTCACCTCCTCTTTCCCTGTTTTTACCTTTTCTTCTATTCTAAAAGAAATGAAAATGAGACCTATTCCCTTAAAAAAAAAACATTGCCCATGCCCCTCTTACTCTCCCTCAGCTTTTCATATCCAAAGATACCTCTTGTGTATCCTTCTTGACCAGCCATATCCCATATCTGGTTCTCTATCTTCCTATATCCTTGGATGTGTGTCCTGCACCCATTGTTAGCTACTGTTAACAGTAACCGTGATTGCCCTTCATATTTATTAATTTTTTTTATTAGAAATGTTATGGATTCTGTCAGAATCCACAAGCGAGAGCTAGTATATTTTAATAATAAAATAGTTAAGCCATATTCTGTTGTTGTCTCTAAGCTTACTGGAGAGGTTCTGTTGAGGATATGTGTTTACAAATGTTCGGCAGCTTAGACTGTGATATTATTTCCATAATTTTGTTGCTGTACATCATGCTTGTGAGACATTTTTCATTACTATGGAGTAGCTGTGACTGATATACAGTGTACCATTACTACTGAGAAACTCTGTAAGGTGCTGACATATTCTAAGTCCACTGAGGCACATTTACATACTAAAGCCTTTTCTGGAACGTTTCCTCTGATATTGGAGCAATGCACCAGATTCCAAGAACTTTATGGAATCTAGTCCAGTGTCTTTATCGGTGCTTTAACATGAATTATGTTGTTTAATACAGGTGGTTAACCTACTTATTTAGCTGTAAACTAAGGGTCACCCCATAGTAAACTTATATATGTATGCCTATTGGTATATTTTTGTACAAAAATAAAACTACCTCTGGCATTTGTAACATGATGTACTATCATTTTACTTGTGTGTCTTAAGTTAGAAGTAAGTTCAGTATTGTACAAACTACCTCTAAATTATCAGTACAGTTTATTGAAATTTACCAACCATTGAATATTATTGTATATTTCCATTTCTATTAAAGTACTGCTATACTGAGAGTTCTGTAAAATATAGGTTAAACTTGTATCACTGCAATTATCAAAAAAGAAAATATAGATTAATGTTAATTTATTGCACTGAATTAATATGCCATTCATTCTTTACTAGATGTCACTAGGCTACCGTAATTACAGGTTAGCCTGCATGGCATACATTTTTGGCTCTAGAGCAACACCTCTTTTTTATGTATTTATACTCACTATTGTTTGCTAATACCAACCACTTTGAATGGTCATTTTATAATAGTATAAATCACTTGTTATCTCACTTTCCATGTGAATTTTCAGATCTCTGTGATTCTTGTTAGAATGCCATTTCAGTTTTTCAGTGCTTTTACTATTTGATCATCTGTCTACCAAACATTTTTTTTTATTTAGAATGTTAATGTTTACACAGAAGGCATGCCTAAAATAACAAGTACTTAATAGCTAATGACCAATGAAACACGTTCTCTGAACTTGATTACTTAAATAATAGTCACATGACATAATTTTTAAATCTTCTGTATTGAAACTTCATTGATCATAAGGCAGTAAGGTTTCCCTTTTGTACTCTCAAAGCATCTGTGCTGCTTGCGACAACTTCAAGACACAGAATAAAAAAACTAACCTATATCTTGAGGGTCTTGTCACTAGCCCATTGAAATGTATTTTAATGACTGCTTATGAATGCTTAATTTCCTTATTGCATATTGTTGTACACTTTACACTTGAAATGCATGTGTATTTAATGGAACTCATATCATAGGATCATAGAATCACAGGAGATTACTAGGTTAATGGATTTGTGGCCCTTATAAGCCTAGCCAAGAGTTTATCCCCAAAAAATAAACCTCAATCAGCACTTGTCACCCCTGTCATCATGGTTGCGCTTGAAGAGGGTCAGCAAGGTATTTGTGCACCCAGGTCTCTCACCACAGGTTGTGTGCTTAAGGGGTTGCTGCAAATGGGGTATTGTTGAATGGTATGATAATGCATTTTTTTGCATTTAACTTAAGGCCATTACTTTGGCACCAGTCATTTGTTGCTATTAGTCCCTCTTTAAGTATGTTAACATCATTTGGGGAGTCAATGGCAGCACCTAACTTACCATTGTCTGCAAACTTGGTCAGCCACAGGCCTTTTGCCTTTGCTTGGACCTCTGAGAAGTAGATGCCAAATAATAGGGGTCTCAGGACAGATCCTTGGGGGACACCACTAGTGAAAGGTCTGCTATTGGAGGTAGTGGCACCTATTTTGACTTTGTGGGTCCTATCATTGCGCCAGTTGGCCACCCACCTGATGAGATGGAGATTTGCGTCATGTTATGATAGCTTTTTGATGATGCCCAAGTAGGGTTTGTGTCAAAGGTTTTGGCTAAGTCAAGGTAAGCTATATGTACTGACTTTCCCTCATTCAGTGCCTTGATGACAGTGTCATAAAGGTCAACCAAGTTCAACAGGCAAGTTCTGCCCTTGATGAATCCAAACTGGGTCGGGTCAAGTTCTTGGAGAGTGCCTATGTCATTGTTTATGAGGTCCATAATAATACACTCCATGGCCTTATAGATCAGACTTGTCAAGAAGCTAATGGGGCGATAGTTTCCAGGGTCAGTAGTCATACCACCTTTGTGCAACGGGATGACAAAGGCAGTTCTCCCCTCTGCTGGAATGAAGCCTGTAGTTAGGTTATGGTTGAATAGGGTGCTCAATGGTGAGGTTAGTTCTTGTTGGAGATGTTACAGAATACAGCCTGGGATACTATCAGGTTACATGGAAGTTGTGTTCTTTGCCTTGGTTAAGGCCTTTAACACTTGATCTATGGAGATGTGAGGTATGGGGCAAGTATTACGGATGTTGAATGGGCCCTTACCTTTCAACAGTACCAAATTATTTAGTAAATACTGGTTTTGAGGGCAAAATATTGGGGTGCAATGAATTCCTGGGTGGCCCCGTTCATTTCTAAATTTCCAAGGGTTTTTTTAAGATTTTTTTTTTTTTAACTGTGCCTGACATCATCGCATGCAGATGTGCGCAATGACGTCAGCTCCATGAGGCCGAGCTAAGCCATAATTTAAGTTTAATGGTCGACCATCCACAGGTTTATTTTCAGCATACAGCATATCTTTCTTCCCAGCTCCTCCAGGTAAGCTGTTAATAATTCTCAGGACCAGTCTGCACTAAAGTGTGTATGTGTGATTTGTGGTTTAGTCACCGCACAACACTTCTTACTTTAATGATTGGTCCGTGGGTTTATTCAGTGTGCAGCTTTCTTCCCAACTCCTTAAGCTGTGTAGAGTACTACTGAGAAAAATTTAGAGAAAGTGTATTACAAAGCTGTTATTGGTTTGTGGGTTTATTCAGTGCACAGCTTTCTTCATGGCTCCTTAAGATGTTACTATTTACTTAATTCTCTGCTCAAGTGTACTGCCAAGAGAAACTGCATTATTCTGGTTACTGGTGGTCCGCAGGTTTATTCAATGCACAGCTTTCTTCCCGGCTCCTTAAGCTGTTACTGTTTACTTAATTCTCTGCTCAAGAGTACAGTGTACTGCCAAGAGAAACTGCATTATTCTGAATGTGAGAAACTTTCTGTATTGTATTACAAGTGTGTTTAATTAATTCTCTACCCAAGTGTACTGCCTAGAAAAACTTAGAGACAACATTATTTTACTTAATTTTCAAGTGCACTTCCCTGCCGAGAAAAACTTAAGGACTGCATTATGGTGCATTTACTTAATTCTCAAGTATATTGCCGAGAGAAAGAGAAATGTGTGTTTGTGGAACTGGGTAGGGAGGCGTGTGTGTATGCGACCATGCAGGCATGACTGTGTGCCCAGAATTTAGCTAGGCAGTCTTTCAGAGTGGTTTAAAAACAAGCATGGGCCAAATGCTGAAACAGCTTCTTAAAACTGATAATAGACTTTATAGAAATGGATGTTCAGTGATTTTTTAAAAGCTTCTAAAGTTTGGCTGTCTTTAATGTGTGATGGCAATTTATTCTAGCAGTTTACAACTCTTTCTGTAAATTGGCTGATAGAAGATTTTTCTTTGAGAACGTTTTTATTAATTAGTCTGTGTCAGTTCTGTTGCTCTTTTAAGTCCAAGGGATTCCGATATATTTTTGAGTAGTTTTATGAAAATGATTCTGTTGACTCTCCTTTATTTGTGGCTTTCAGAATAGTGTCAGTCAGTTAATGACAGCAGAACTCTGCAGGTAGCGATTTAATATGGAAGCAGTTAATTTAATTTTTTAAAAGAAAACTGTCTTTTAGTTTTTTTCACAAGCTCAAAGTTTTTAGTTACAAGTTCTAATGCTAATATAAATAAATCACTATTCTGTTTCTTTTGTATTTAATATTTTGTCTGTTTTTCAGTTTGTGTTTAAAAGCTGGTATCCCAGAACTCCACTGGAGTGGGCTGGGTTACATAATTATGTATGCAAATGTTATTTTAATTAGCATACACATTTGTACCTATTTTTCATTGGCCTTTGTCCAGCTTTCTGATGTTTCCAGGTTGAGAGGTATGAATGGGCCTTTGAAGGAGGATGGGGGGGGGGGGGTGAGGTTTGCATTGAACCTATCTTCTAGCAGGTTGGTTATGTTGGCAGGATCAGTGTAAGTGGTACCATTAAGAACTAATTCGGAACAAACCTGGGCTTTGCCATGGAGGTTTCTGACATTACTGAAAAAGGCTTTGTGGTTACCCTTTATTTCAGAGGCTAGTTTTGATTCATAATTGGCTTTGGAAGTTTTCACTAGTGATCTAATTTGCTTGTTGAGGCTAAGGAGGGAGTTTTTTTCAGTTAGGAATGTGTGCCTTTTTACCCTTGGACATCAGTTTATTCCTTTTGTTGTAAAGCCTGTTGATAGAGGATGTCTACCACATAGGTTTGTGCTTCCTTGAGGAGCAGGTTTTAGTTGTATTGGGTATGGTTGAGGCTATGCAGTTGTACAGGTGTTTGTATACTGCACTGGCATACTGTTCAGAATATTTATCTCCATCCTCTGAGGGGGGTGGTGGTGTGAAGCTACTGATACCCTCCCTTAGAAGGTTGTAGTCAGTTTTTGAGGAGTTTTTTAGCCTTGTTATGGCTGGGGGGGGGGGGGGTTGATGGCATAGACACTTTAAAAGAGACATACCAATAGTCTGATCACACCAGCGAAGAACTTACTATGGGGGTGGTGCAGCGGTTGCCCATGTTGGTGAGAACCAAGTCTAGAATGCTATCTTCCCTTGTGGGGGATGAGACAAGCCGGTCTAGTGCATTAGAATTGATGAAGTCAAGGAATCGTTGGGTGAATGCATTAGAGCAATAATAATTCACCTAGTTTATGGTGAGGTAGTCAAAGTCACCAAGGATCATGGTGTTAGGGCATACCTTGATGGACTCAAGAAGGTCCAGGTAGAAGGAGTGAGTGTCTTGAGTCATGGAGAGGGGCCTATAGCTGGCTATAACTTGGATGGGTGGTTTTTCAACTTGTCAATTGCACCTGGAGAATTTCTAGTGCATAATGCTGGCAAACCAGTCTGGAGGTGTGCTTGTCTTTAATGAAAATAGAAACTCTGACAACCTTAGTCTTCCCGACCTCATTTTGGGGTCGGAATATGTGGAATGAGGTATAGCCTGGTAAGGCAGTGGTGCTCTCTGCAGCCTTGAACCAAGTTTCCATGACTGCACAGATTTCAGCATCTTCCAATGCTAGGAGAGCCTCCAGTGAATGCATTTTCAAGTTAAGGCTCTTAGCGTTAAGCAGCATGACCTTCAATTTGCTTTTTGACAGATCTTTTATGCTGGAAGATTTGTCTGTGGGTCATTGCATAAAAAGGGTACAATGGGGGAGGCAAGAGCCTTGTGCAGAATCCTGAATCCCAGGGGTGACAAGTGGAGGCCATCTCTGGCAAAGCATCGAGGCCTGTCAACCATGTCATCCCAGGTAGACAGATATTAGATCCCCTTGGAATGACACCAAAACTAAGCCAATTTCTGAAGTCAATTATTTTTGTTGGTATTGTGGTATCAGTCTTGGTGAAGGTAGGATGCTGCTTAGAGCTAGGGTCATACCTGCCTGGGACACACAGTTTTGTTAACTAAACCAAAATGCAGACACCAAGAAAAGTTATGTAATTGCAGTCTGTCACAGCTACATACACTTTCATAGCTTCTTTCAGTTCTCCTTTTGTTAAATGATATTTTTAGAATCTCCAAAGGGTGGGCAGCCATCTGACATCAGGAGACACCACTTCAGGATGGGTCATAAGCATATCTCTTACCTTCAGACGGGTTTTGAAACTATTGCCTAGCCTTCCCCCTCCTCTTCTCTTGTATGTGTGAAGTTCAGGGACCCCACTACAGCATGCATTGTAATTCTGTCAATAGAATACTGTTCAGGACATTTATCCAAGTAGCTGAATACTGGGATCTAAGATTGGCACTTAGCTTCCCACCTCATACATGCATGTGAAGTTCAGGATTACTTCTCTGGCGTAAGCTGTAGTACTTCCAAAAGATAAACTTTAAACTTTTATGACTATAGTTGAAAGTTGGGCTGTGAGACTACTGCCTATCCCCCTGCCACCTCACCTGCATATGTGAAATTCAGGGACTCCTATCAGGAATGAATTGTAATGCCTCCAAACGAACAGTCTAACAACTTATCTCTGTAACTGATAGCAAGGAATGCTTACTCTTAAAATGCTTGAAATTGTGGTAGTCAAGCTGAAAAGTCCCACATGTGTTTGGAAGGATATTACTTCTTCTGTTGATTTTACTTATTTTAAAGGCTCAGGAAACTGTATTATACTCTCTGTTCTTTTAAGATACAGGTGCTGACCTGAGAGACTAATGACAATTCACTGTGAATGGAGTAATCTGGAGGTTTTTCTTTCACCTGAGCAGTTACTAATTACCTCATGCCTGATCACTACCTGTCAAATAATTATTTATTTATTTATTTTTTACATTTGTTTACCAGGAAAGTCCGACTTGGAACAAAGCCAATTTTCAGCAGAGGCCCAGGGACAAGTGCTCCAGACATGTCTTTGTAACATGGGAAGAAACTGGAACACCCAGAGGAAACCCACACAAGCACAAGGAGGACATCCAGACCCCACACAGAAGGCACCCAAGCCAAGAATCAAACTGGAAAACCTCTTACTGTTAGAAGACAACACTACTGCTACACTTACTGTGCCAGTAGGATTTTTTACCCTTTCCAAGAACTCCTTCTTCTCTGCCACCCAATGTCATATAAGGTTTCTTAAGTGTACAATCCTCTACTTCATTCCATTGTCATCATTCTAGTTTCTTATTACACACTGCCACTTTGCAACTTCATTAATAGTAGAGTTGAAATTTCTTTCAGTTCTACCCAAAGGCTTTTGGCATTAAAAAGTATGCACTAAAATGTAATTAGTCTTTAGCAAATGTGTTTATTCAGTTTTGTATATTTCTTCACTCTGGAATGTCCTATGCTAGTCACTGATTATTTGTTGTTGTTTTTTTTTTTTTTTTTTTTTTTTTTTTTGTGTTACCATACTTCTGGGAAGTGCCTATTTTGAGAGGAAATCCTAATATTTTTGTTTAGTAATGTTAATTTCATATTTCCTGTTAAAAATCTATTAGGTAATGCATTAGTACCCATCAAACATATATTAACTATACAGCAATCATGTTTGTCATGTCACATTGCTAAAAATTTTAAATGATTCAGATAGTTTAACTTTTTTAATTAAATTATAAATATGATTGGAATGTTTTATGTCATATAACTAAAATATGTATGATATATGTTTATTTGTATTTAGAACACTTGATAAAGCACAGAAGATGCAAAAGTCTGTGTGTGTTCAATAAATAATTCATGGTTTCTTTTTCAGATAGTGTCAACATTTGTTTTGAATTCCTTTTCTCACTTGGATCAGGATTTGTCCATTTTGAGTCACCTACACTTTTCTGTATACATATTAACTGTCTCCTCAACTGATAGCTCTCCTATTACATTAACCCTGCCATTGTTAGTTTTCCTAGACCATCATTGGCTACTGTTGCTCATTTAATGTTTTGAACTGCTCTATTTTATCTTGAATTCTATGACAAAGCCAAATACACCTTCTTGGCTTAATTCTTGGTAAGCATCCCTGTTAGGAATCCCCTTAAGATAGATAGCCATTTACCTTCAGGAAATACCACTTCAGCTATCATTCTTCTCAGACTTACCCCATTCTTCAATATAGTTTTATTATTACTGCTATTAAGTGCTCTGGAATCAATTGAATGTTACCTTGAACTGTACTGTCACTTAAGTTTTATAGTCATATAATTCACTGCTGCTTTGCACCTGTTACTCTTATTTTATTGTTAAGACACTCTTGAGTCCTGTTCTTTATATTGACTCTCTGCACTGCTCTGGAAACAACTGATTCATGTAGTTACCAATTATTGGTTGAAGTATTTGAGTGTAGTAATAGATAGCAAACTGAAATATGAGCAACAGATTAATGGAGTAGTTAGAAGGATTTGTGATACCATGAATAACATACTTAGAATTGTCACAATTTGAAGAAAGAAGTCATGATTCCTCTGTATAAGGCCTTCATAAGGCCAGTCATTCAGCATTGCACTTTATCATGCAACATATATACAATATATATTACAATGCCGACAAGCATATGTGCCATATCTCTGAGAACAAATACCCGGTGTACGTCCTTCTTTCTTACAGCATAGCTGCCTCTTAAGGGATTTGTTATTCTTAAAAGAAAACTATGGTATATGAGTAATAAGATCCCCAAGTTCCTCATTAGCAAGTAAAATACTCCAGTCTTTCTTGATTACATGACAAATAGCCCCTATGTCACTGGAAAAGGTCAAAGGGAATCTAGTAGTGTTACTCCTTGGTGTAACTAAGGTATTAGTAGGATGAGATGTTTTTCTAGAAAAATAAGGTTTACCCGCCCCATCCCTCTCTGACAGGATGGAATCAATACAGGAGTTAGTGTCATTCACCTTATAACCTCTTCCTAGAAAATCAAGCTTCAAATTGTTAAAGCCACAGTTCTCTTTTAAGAATAATAAATCCCTTAACAGGCACCTATGCTATAAGAAACAAGTATGTACACTAGGTATTTGTTCTCAGAGATTTGGCACATATGTAGATATATATACATTGGGGCCAGGTTTGTACATCCACTATTGGAATACTCGATAGATTTTTGTAACCTCTCTTTTGACACTCACATTGCCAAAGTGGTTAGGAAGACCTTCTACATTGCCCACCTGATCATGAAGGGATTCCCATCCAGATCAGGAGAGGTCATTGTACCCCTGTACTCTTCACTTATCAGACCAATGATTGAATACAACGCCCCATTCGGAATGTACCTTACCCGACACCTGCAGCAGTTGGAAAGACCCCAAAAGTTCCTCACCAAAAGGATAAACGGGCTCAAACATATGTCATACGATGCCCGACTGAAGAAACTCCAGCTCTATTCAGTCGCATACCGTCTGCTCAGAGGTGATCTGTGCCTGACATACAAGGCCATGTCCAACCCGGAATTAATGGACATGCTCCATCTCAAAAAATCTAAATCCACCAGAGCCACGAGAGCAAGAGACTTAAACCTCAACACGGATATAAATAGGACGTGCTGGAGGGACAGATTCATCACCCAGAGACTCCCTACACTATGGAACAGAATCCCAGTCCATGTGAGGCAGAGCCCCTCACTGACTCTGTTCAAGAGAAATCTTGACGAGTGGATGGGAGATCGTAGGTTTACCCCGGGAATCATCTCTGTATCACTGCTGGACAGAGGCACAGCAAACTAATGGGTATAGTATTCTCATCCTAAGGGGTGGTGAAAGCCACACACACTCTGGCTAGGCTTATAAATGCCCTAGGGCAGATAGCCTAGTATGAACCTATGAACCTATGAACCTATGATTGTTCATCTACAAATTTGATTTATTATAGTTTTTGCACTGTATGTGGTGCTTATTTTATTGGTAAAACAAATTGGCCTTTTTGAGAACGCATACAGGAACATATGTGAGATATCAGTAATAGTAAGGAAACCAATGCTCTAGCTAAACATATATTTACTTCAGGTTCACAGCATAATTTTAAATTCTTTGTTTTAGAATTAATAGATGTAGATGAAAGGGGAGCTAATATTAAGCTAAGAACCAAAGCTTGTGAACAGAAGTGGATTTTATATTTCCAGGCTGCTAGAGCACCTAGTATCAATGACGCTATATCTTTAAAACCATTTCTGTATACCTGTCCCTTTAAACACTAGAGTGTTCTTGCATTATTAGTGTTTTTTAATTAATTGAATGTGTTAGCTGCCTTTTGATTGGTTGTGATTTGTTTAAATGTGAACATTTTGTATTTTGTAGCTCTCTGATGAAGAGGGCTTGTACCTTGAAAGCACTTACCAGTTGTGTTTTCTTGTTTTATTAAGGTTTTTTTCCTAGCCTACCTGGGACTGAGCACTGTTTTATTTTATTTAACATATATCCTATGTCAGGTTAAATGTTTAGAAATATTACAAAATCATGTAAAAAGAATATACTACACCTGGGGAACGTCATCAGTTATGCTAAAAAACATCAAACATTACAACATTGACTGTTACTTACAAAGACTCCTAAGATGAGACCAAGTAATGATATTTAAGATCATAAATAACAATCATCTAGCAGCATTTCTAGGTATTTCATAATACATCACAATTCAGTGCAAGGAATGACAAATGTAAAGTTAGGATTCCTAGAAATGAAAGCGATGCTAAGACTAATTGCTTCTCATTTAGAGGGGGCCATCTGTGCAATACTCTTCCCATGGAAATCTGATAGATGGTTAGTATCACAATGTTTAAGAGCTTAGTTAATAAATGGACAAGAGCCAGGGCATTTAATTAAAGGTTTTGTATTAGTAGGCTCCTTGCTAACCTTATATGAGGCTGAAGGCCTACATACCCCAATATACAATGAAATATTGCAACAATTAGATCAATGATGTTTACTAAACATTATAGTTCCTATTAGGTTACCACCATTTTTTTAAGTTATTGCAGTCTATGCATGTTTTTTAGTTGTTAAAAGGAAGCTACTGCCAAACTGAATCACAAAATGTAAAAGTGAATTTTGTTGATACTTCATGGTTTATTCACTTCTTTGCACTTGTTCTGGAAACAACCAGTTCATAATTTAAATGGTACTGCTGTTAAACATATGGTTCAGTTTGTTCTCTACTATTTAGATGTACTAATAAGCTCCTGGACCATTGGTTTCAAAATCACAACATGAATTGTATTACATGTTGATTTTAAAATTTTGCAGGACTCTCCAGATTCCTATTTTGTACTTATTTTTTATACTGCTATAACATTAAGAAACTGTTGCTTATGTAATTAGGCACCTGTTCATTTACTCCCTTGCTAGGAGTGTATTTATTTATTGTGCCCAGAGAATAGACCTATTGGCTACCCTTCCTGCCCCTAATTGAACTTTTCCTTCTTCTTATAGTGAGAAAGACCCCTCAGATCATTAATTCCCATGTGGAAGTAACAGTCTGTTATTAGGGAGTGAGCTAGTCTGCAGATCCTACAAGATGCCCTATCCCCACCACCTTAGCAAGCTTCACTTATAGCTGCCTGTGTAGATGCATTTTTCCATTCATGTACAGCATCCTGACCAAGCAGCACATTGTTTGCACTATGGACTCATCATGCTATGGTGATAGACCTGCATTCAGATTATCAATGGAGTGAGGCAAGCAGCCTCACCCTTCAGGATGGGTGAGCTGGTATTTTCTATTCATTTCCATTCTCCTCTGCCAAGCCCTCCAATATCTGTGCCATTAGTCAAAAATGGGTCAGGGTTCAGCCCAGTCCTAAACCCTCTGGCTAAAAGGGCTAGGTAGGATGCACCTATTTTATACTTCTTATTTGTAATTTATCTGGTTGAGGTAGCCTATCATCTGCATATTGTATTGTAATGGGGGGTACAGTTTACGGTGTTATTGTTTAACATAGTCTCTTATTTATGTATTGCAGCAGATTGAGTTTCACTGTATTGAAACCTTTTATTGTAATTGAACCCCTTATACATTAATAAACCCCACCCCTTTTAGCCTTGATTTAGGTTTTGCCTGTTTTTCTTTCTTTTCTTTTTTTTTTTTATTCTTCCTTGCTCTATATAGTTCTTTTTATTCTTCCTTGCTCTATATAGTTCTACATTCGGTGTTGTTGAATTACATTTATCTTAATAGCACTATGCTTCGCACAACCTTGGAAATGGGAATAATGATATTTCTAGTGTTAACCTATAGCGAGTAATTCATCTTTTGTTGTTTTTCAGACTATCTCATGAGACTGTTGCTTCACTTCCCCCCTTTCTCATCCGTATGTGTGATGTTCAAGGACTCTTCTCAAGAAGGAATATATAGTATAGACTGTTTACAGCAAGGTAAGTGGGAGAGAACAGTTTTCTTTTTTTTAGCCTGTTGAGTGGTTGCTGTACGATCTGCCGCCTGGGAGTCAGTACAGCATCTGATACGACAGAGAGTTGGTAATGGTTCTAGAGTTTGACAGTAGCCACTTTACTGTCAGGGCATACTGGTATGCAACTCAGCTGCAATAACCATCATAAATGATAGGACTTTCTGTTTTGCCACCCAGGAAGCTTAGCCTGTGAATAAGTGAGAAGTAACACGTACAATGCTACATGGTTAATGATTTGGAAAATTCTGAGTTTACACATTACAAAATGTATGCTAAGTGTTCATTTTAAATAAAACAAATGGATACAGCAGCAAGGAGGAGTCTGTTTCATTATTGCAAAGTGGAGCTTTGACAAAAAAGTAGTGATGTAAATGTACTGTGAAGAATAATCAGACATGGACAGGGAGACCCTGGAGTCTAGCGAAACCTTCTACCACTTACAAATGTGTCACATGCAAATGGTGCAGACACATACTTGAAGGTCCCTATGTCTTAGTGGGCAATGTCAAGAATCATTTAATCCTGATGGACATTTCAAATGCAATTCTAAATTTGTGATTATATTTATCTGTCAATCTATCTATCTATCTATCTATCTATCTATCTATCTATCTATCTATCTATCTATCTATATATAGATATATGTGTGTGTGTGTGTGTGTGTGTGTGTGTGTGTGTGTGTGTGTGTGTGTGTGTGTGTGTGTGTGTGTGTGTGTGTGTGTGTGTGTGTGTGTGTGTGTGTGTGTGTGTGTGTGTGTGTATATATATATATATATATATATATATATATATATATATATATATACAGATATATAGATATAAAACACTGTGTAGCAGATGAAAGGCATTCTACATAGGCTGAAAGTCTTGTAAGCTATCACAATGATTGTACAAGCATAAGTATTCAGTCAAAAGAAAATAAGAAAGTCAGTGTTTTAGTTAATGATTTTATTGCTTGCCAGAGTTTTAGAAAATTTCACTTTTCTTTTGTTGACCATGGTAAGAAAGACTCTCAAGAGGGGATAGCCAGAAACTATACTTGTCATCAGGGATTTGTATTGGCAGTTATGATTGCAAGCCATGTTCAAGTAAGGGTTAAGGAATGCTGTCAGCATTAGATGTGTACTGAGATGGAAGGCAGCTTAAATTATAACACACTGCCTTATGATTTACCAGTTATATGCAAGGTTTTCTGACTTGCACTCATATTTTCTTGCATGTATTTTTCTTTCTGCACTGTCTTAATTTATTTATTTATTGGTATTTCTTTACTGGGAAAGTATGACTGGACACAGGTGCCCTTTTCCAGCGGAGGCCCGGGGAGAAAAACTCCAAGTTATCATATTTAAGGCAATCGATATTTACAATAACAACTTTTATAATCCTGTTTCAGTGCATACATGGCATAATAGTCAGTATAATAAAACTTGTATTGATATTCAAAAGCATCAAATTTACAAGCCTTACACTGAGACTTTACAGATAGAAGATTGGTGTATAAGATAGGTAGGAATAATTTAAGAAATACAATAGAGTGAGGTATTAGAAGAGATAAGCAAGTTTGGGAGTTAATAGAGAAGTAGTGATGGAATAATAATTTGGTTTTGCTAATTAGAAGTAGGTTTAAGAAGTTCAATAAAGTGAGCTGTTAGAAGGGGATAAGCAGGTTAAGTGATAAAAGGAGGTAAAGAAAGGTGATGAAGGATGTTAAAGAGCTATGTTCCAGATGAGGAGTAGGGACTGTGACATCCGGTTTGTATCCCACTGAACTGCCAACAATTAAAGTGATGTCCGGATAATATACCACTGGACTGTCAACAAAAATATGATCTCTCCCACTATCCTGGGTCAGTAACTAAGGAGGTTCAATCCTCACTACTGACTTCAATGTGAGACTGCCATTTAAACAGGAGTGATATTTCACAATTTTCCCCTAAGAGCACAACAGGAACACACTCTATAATCTGGGACAAGACTGTATACTTCTGTCTACCCCTAATGTATCTCCTTATTACACACTTCAGAGCAATGTGTCCCAATTTAAGACCTCTGATACACTCACACTTATACAAATTAAATCCCACACATCCAAATACTTCTGGGAAAGCCTGACACAGATTTCCAGCTGTATCCCTTTCCCAAAATAATATGGTAATGCTATCACCAATTAGAATATCTTCATGCCCTTCTAAAGGGGAGTCCAATTATGAAAATTAAATATGAAAACAAATAGTAGCAAATGACCTAAGCAGCCAGAATTTAGGAGTGGCCCAGGAAGTTGTTAAGGTAAGTATAAGCATTCTAAAATCACTAAAGAAAAATACTGATTGTCCAGCCACAATGTAAGTTAATAAAACTATTTAATATTGAACAAAATATTTAAAAATATAAAACAGTAATTTTTAATAAACAAACAGAACTCAATCACCAGGAAAGTGAAATAAATACTGTAGGATAGTGATCCAACATTCAGAAAAACTCTAACTGATATAGCTGATTAATTATAATGTCCTAACTAACTAAAGAACACTGCCCCTGATCTAAACTAAATTGCAACAACAGAGCAAAGGCAGGCTTACAGCTCTTCGTGAATCATGTTTGGGTATCCACTGCACAGTGCATCTGTGATCAACTGACAACTGTAACTGACAAATGACTTCTGTAACTGACAACTGACAACTGACTTCAGCAGGCTCTTTTATAGACTTGCCTGTCAACTGTTTCAGTTTTAATTTCCATTTCATACATTTAAATTCAACCAACAGCTGTTTTCTAAAAGTTCCTTCCTGTCTTTCAGCTTCTGACAGTAACACATAGCAACTGTCAACATTCCGATGACAAAAGCTGCTGATCGGCTGAATCTGAGACAGTTTGCCTTTAGAATCTATCTTTACAAACATGGGCCGTTAGAAAGGTAAAAGGACACTGTTCAAGTCTTTAAAACATTCTATTCAAACATCATAAATCAACATGTAAGAACGTGTTTACAATAGCATAGCTAGTCATGCTGGCATACTATACACAAGACAATCTGAAATTTTATACAAAACTTCAGCCAGACATGCTAGCACAGATGACAGTGTCTAATTTCTTCACAGGGACAAAGCCAGGTGGCTGATGAAGTTACAGCTTTAAATTAGTTCAGTGCTGAATGTTCTTTATTGGTGAATAATTTGTCATGTTATTATAGAAGAAAATACTTAAGCATTTCTTTAGCTTAATGTAGCAGTTCTGATGAAGTCTTACACTAAAAGACAAAAGTACTAAAACATAACATGTTAACATATTGTGTCTGTTATATTTCACTTGTACATAGTTTTCAATGAGTTATTGTTCTACACTCTTCTGAAAAATTTTTAGAATGAGTTTTTAGTATATTTGTAACCCTCGTTTGTCTAATAAGAACAAAACTTTACCTGTAGGTATTAAAGGAAATATTAACATATTCTTCAGTCAATCAAAAGATAACCCTTTAATATAAAGGTGAAAAACATATAAATTGCTGTTAATGCACAGCATTCCTATTTAAAAGAAAACTTACACACAAACTGTTTCCCACTAAAATGAATATTGAAATTCCAAGGAAAATAAATGCAGTTCTTGGAAATGTGGAAATACAAGTGCAAATGACTGTGAAATATTAAAAGTCTGACATTGCAGTGTCTCAGAGTACTCACTCACCTCTTGTGTAACACAATCATAGGTTTAGTATGTGTAAGTGACACTTTTTATAAGGTTGTTTTTTGTCCATGATGCCTGCTAACTATCAACAATTATTTGTTTATTTATTTAACTGATCAGCTGGAGTATAACAGTGATTCAGACTAAACATTTTCTGGTTTAATCCAGTGTTACAAAACAGATGAAAAAAAAAAAAAACATCAATCTAATGTTGTCAGAAGACCAGAAGGTATGATTTTGAAGTCATACTTTAAGAAACCTTTTGGAAGGATGTGAGCTGTGATTTTGTTGATTGAATTCCAGAAATGTTTCTGCCTGGTTTGCAGAAGATTTTGAAGGAGTGTTAAAATCATGGCATTTTGTAGTTTTTTTTTAATTCCATAGCAACACAAATCTCTCTCTCTCTATCTCTTTCTATTCTTTATGTATATATATATATATATATATATATATATATATATATATATATATATATATATATATATATTGTTAGAGAAAAATACTTCAAAAGACCAAAAGCATAAGGTTAAGTTCAGGTATCTTTATTCTTGCGCAAGGAGACAAAAAATGCAGTTACAGAGTTTGTCTGACTAAATCAGGAAGTGTCACAGTTATTATACCTTTCTTTCAAGACATTGCCCACTACGACTGACGTAGCAGATCACCAGTTCACAATTCTGTTACTTTACAGATGTTTCTCATATTTCTAGCTGACTCTTCAAAGTTTAAAAAAGATTTTTTCAGTAAACAGGATGGCCTTGACAACCACCGGTCAATTATAACTTTCTTGCTATGTGATGTTACAAGTCTAGGTACTATGGCTAATTCAAGCACAATGCAAGTACAGATTTCTGAAGCAGTTTATTGTTTATAGTATCTAATAATCTTGCAGTTTGTGCACTTTTTCATCAACACGAACAGAGCTTTTTGTCCATAATGAATGGATCTACAGAAATTATTATTATTCTCCTTTTAATTTCCTGACCTAGCAGAAAATCACCTGCTTTCCAGTACATTTCCAAGACATAAACATGTATTTTGCTGTGCTAGCAAACTAGGTAAGAGTGCATCTTGCAGTGTCAGAAAGCACAATTTCAGAAAAGCATATTTTCAGTTTCAAATAGAACTAATGCTGCATATAGAATAAAAACGTGTTAACCTTCCCTTATTAAAATAAGCATTGCACACATATGTTAATACATATTTTTCTAACATTTCCCCCTGTTAATACTTTTTATTCTATTTCAAAAGCATAAACAGTTTGTTTCTTCTCCTGACCTCTTCCTCTGAGGATTTGCAGCTAAGAGAGTCATTCAGTTTAAACTTATGAAAGTGTTTTCCTTTTTTAACAGTTCTTCAATTTCAGTACCTTGATACAAAGTCTCAGAAACTGACATGTCTATAAAATCTTTGATTAATTTTTTCATGCAGGGGAATTCCACAGCAAATACATGCTCCTAACAAAAGTAATCCCACACAAATGGCAATCAGGATGTTCATTAGGATGGAACCCCACCCCCCAAACAAATTCTGGAAAAAGTCCGTCAGTGGGTTTGGGCCTGGCCTGGTCATGTCTGACACTTGCTGGATTACTTCCAAATGATCATTAATTTCGTGTTTATTGTCAGGAATAAACAAACAACACTCGTCTTTGATTAAAGCGCACGTACCACCTCTCTCCGCTAGGGTGAAGTCAAGAGCCATGTGGTTTTGAAGTACCACAGTTCTCATTGCATTCAGTTCATCAGTCATTAATTCAAGAGCAGAAAAAGTTGCATTACTGATGACCTCGAGAAGTTTGGATAGCTTTCTCAGTTCCCAGATTGATTTAACTGCACCATATGCAGGGGCTATGCCAGCCCAGGATATGATAGTGGCACTCAAGTCCATGTGTGCTAGTTTACTTTTGTCTTTCACAGAGTTATGGTTTCTCCAGCGTGCTACGATCTGTCCCACTGGATTCTCAGGTTTTTTGATTGGATTTTCAGGTTTTTTTGCGATGTCTCTGACGTTTCAAATTCTCCCATGAGGCAAAGCTGTAGTGTGTCGTATGGCCGGGACCAGGTAACCCAAAAAACAACTGCCGGACCAATTCTCAGGCAACCATTTGTATGCCTTTTTCCCACATATGAAATAACAGTTTTCAACCTTAGTATTGATATACACCTTCCCTGCATGAAACATTTTCTTATCTATAATAGACAGTTGCTTTAAAAGAACAGGCTGATGCTGTATATCACTGATAGTTTTATGCAATGACTCAAAGTATGAGTCATAATCTGCATCACAAATTGTTTCTGTATTTTTATCATTTTTAGGTTTAATATAACATTTATAAGAAACCGTTACATTACATCTACTCCAACCTACTTGAATCGTGTCATTCTTAAAAAAAACATACAGTTCCTATTTGTGTAACAGGTAGAAATAATGCAATTTTGTCTCTAGATTTCACAGGTGTAGTCTCAAAAATTAAGTTTTCCCAGGTCTCCTTGACCCCTAGGGGACAGCAGCCATCAATAATCCCCCATATGCTGTTGGTATAGCTGTGCAAATCCAACAATTCGAAACATTAAAAGTCTCAGCATACACATATTTGATTGCTTGGTAAGTGTTAAAGTTCGGATGCCAGTCTATGAGTATTGAATCACATTTGTTCAGTCTAGCTGGTGTGGCTGAAGAAAAGAAAGGCCACAGCAAAAGCCACAGCAAAAAGAACATTGTCACTAATGCAGTTATTAAGATGATTATGCAACATTGCTGAATATACTGCTGAAGTTGTTCAGTATTTCTCTTGTCTCTAGGTCTTGTCATTTTACTGTTGCTGTGTGTTAGCAAGAGTTTTATCAAGCTTAAAGTTTTTGACTAGTTTACAGTGTGTCAAATGAATCCAAGATGAACATTCCGCAATCTTGACTGCTGTGGGCGTGCTCAGCAGTACTTGATACGGACCTTCCCACTTTGGTGTCGTCCAATTCTTCTTTTTGATTGTCTTCACCCAGACCCAAGTGCCTGGGGCTACTGCTACTTCGAATGGTTCAGTTTGGTCTTTATCTGAAAAAGAATTAAACTGTAAAAGATGTTTGTTATTTAGCATATTCCTCATGTATTCTGCAAGTGTCCAATCTGCTTCCTGGTCTGCAGGCATGAGAGGTTTCCACTGAGGTATATAATAAGCTCCCCGAAAATCATTTCGAAAGGTGTCAATCCTTTTGCATTCGGAACAGTTCTCATGCTCAACAGTGCCAGAGGCAAACAGTACACCCAGTTCTTCTGTGTTTCTACTATAAGTTTTTTAAGCTTATTCTTTAAAACTCCATTGTGCCTTTCTACTAACCCTGCAGATTGAGGGTGATATGCACAGTGATGTTTTAAAGAAATCCCAAAATACTGACTTAGTTGTTGTATAGTTTGGTTAACGAAATGTGTACCATTGTCACTGTAGATCCTTTCCGGTATGCCAAATCTAGGAATAATCTCTTTAACTAGGGTCTTTGCAACAGTGGCTGCATCTGATTTACTAGTCGGAAAGGCCTCCACCCATTTAGAGAACATATCCACAATGACAAGGCAGTACTTTTTGTTTTCACATTTGTTCAATTCTATGAAATCCATACAGATAGCATGAAACGGATACGGTGGTGTAGGGAAACTCCCTTGCTTGGGCTTTAATGCCCCTTGTGCATGATGTTTATTACAGGTGTGACATGACAGGCAACATTTTTTAGTGTAGTTTGTAAACCCGTACGTAGCGAATACCCGATTTACTAACTGTACCATCCCCCCTGTTGAAACATGGCTCTGCCCATGGCTCAACAAAGCTGCATATCTAAATAAATTAGACGGCAATATTGTTTTTCCCTCTTTGGAGATGTACAGCCCTTCCTTGAGAATTGCTCCTCGTCTTTTCCATTTTTGTTTTTCAGCTTGTGTAGTAAGTGTCTGCATTGTTTTCAACATTTCTAAGTCTAAAATCTCAGAAGGTTGTAATTCCTCATTCAAAAGAAATGCTTCTGATGCTGCTTGCTTTGCAGCTGTGTCAGCTCTTGCATTGCCTTTTGAAATCCTATCTTGTTGTTTTGTATGAGCTATGCATTTACAAATAGCTACTTTCTGAGGCAACTGAACAGAATCTAACAAATCTAAAATAAACTGTGCATGGTTAATCGGTTTGCCAGTAGATGTCACCATTCCTCAATTCTTCCACTGTTGTGCAAAAACATGTACAGTAGAAAAAGCATACTGGCTGTCTGTAAAAATGTTTACACTTTTACCCTTTGTTAAGGTACATGCCCGTGTCAAGGCAATCAATTCTGCTGCCTGTGCAGCTAAGTTATGTGGTAGAGGTTTCTACAATCTCAGTATCAGAAACTACTGCATAACCTGTTAGGTTCTGTCCTGTAGGACTCCTTTTGTATGAGCCATCCACATAATATGTCACCTCGGCATCATCCAAGGGAACATCCGTGAGGTCTTTTCTAGGCAGTGTCTTTTGCTCAATTACCTGCAGCCAGTTATGGGGTGTGCCACCCACAGGAGTTGGGAGCAAGTTAGACGGATTCAAAGTAGTACATCATTCAATTGTCATGTGAGGTTGGCTCAGAAATATAGTTATACAAGAAAGATGCCTAGCAGGGGAAAGATATGCTACTTTTTCTTGCAGTAAAATGATTGCGACTGCATGAGGCACTCTCAATGTGAGAGGGTGGAATAACATTACTGAGGCTGAAGACTGCACTGCCATTGCAGCTGCAACTACTGCTTGTACACAGTGGGGTAGAGACCGCACCACTGGGTCCAGTTGTGATGAATAATAAGCAATGGGACGTTGTTTGTCCCCATGCCGTTGAGTCAATAGTGATGTCATATAACCTTGCTTGCAATCTACAGTTTGGAAAAAATGTTTGTGATAATTTGGTAATCCTAAAACTAATGATGATGCTATCAATTGTTTCAGATTGCAGAAAGTTAATTCTGCTTCTGATGTCCACTGTATTAAATCTTGTGCTGCCGTAGGCTTCTTAAAAATCAGGTTGGTTAAAGGTGCAGATTTCAAAGCATAGTTTGGGATCCAACTTCGACAAAAATTAGTCGTACCCAGGAAGGACATCATTTCCTTCTTGGTTGTGGGTTTTGGTGCTTGTAAGATAGCTACTTTTCTGTCCTCATCTAATGTTCTGCCATCTTTGGATATTACATATCCAAGGTATTTCACTTGTTTTCTCCAAAGCTGCAATTTATTTTTGCTTACTTTGTGTCCATCAACTGCTAGGAATTTTAATAATGTTATAGTATCTTCCTTACAATCTTGCTGGGTAGGGGCAGCCAGCAAGATGTCATCAACATAAAGTAAAATTTGACTACCTCTCAGTGGGATACATCACACTAAATTACTTGCCATCTCTTGTGTGAATATCACTGGGCTTTCACTATAGCCATGTGGTAGTCGCGTATATGTATACCGCTTCCCCTGAAATGTAAATGCAAACCAATTCTGGCAGTCAGGGTGTATTGGTATCGAAAAGAACGCATTGTTGACATCTACCACAGAAAAATACTTCTGTTGAGGTTTTAAATCATTCAACAAGGTATGTGGATCTGGCACCGTAGGTGCTCTTGGTATTACTGCGTCATTTACAGCTTGTAAATCTCGGACCATACGCCATTCTCCGTTTGCTTTTCTAACTGGGAATAAGGGTGTGTTACATGGAGAATTGGGAGATTCCACCAGTATTCCCTTCTTAAGTAAAGCTGCTATGATAGGTTTAATAACTGCCTCTGCATATTTTCTCAAGGGGTACTGTCACTTTTGTGGTCTAAATGCTGACTTTGGCATGATAGTAACTGGTCCTGCTGTGCGAATAAGTCCTATGTCTGACTTTCCTGTTGACCAGAGAGTTTCTGGTATGCCTAACAAAGCTTTTTCTTCCTCTTCTAATAAGAGGGCTTCTCAGCTGTCTTTGCTGGACTGCAAGTGTACAGCTGGATGTGTTTGTGTTATCCAGTTCAGTTTCTGTCTTTGTATTCCCTGTTCTGACAGTTCTGATTCTGTCTGTTTTTCCCATTTTGTGATTTTTTTCTCCTAGGTCTATCCATTTTAAATCTTTCTCTTTAGTTAAACTAACATGCGGTATTAGATTTGATTTGTAAAGGGAAAAGAACTCCTGGGGTAATGAACAGCTTACTACACTGTTCCCTTTCATGTCCCAGTACAAATTACACAGTACTAATCTGTTTGCATGATTTTTAAACAGTTCTTGTTCATATTCTTTGCCAGGTCCTGGTGTATTATAATCATACAGAGTACAGTGCAACAGGTGTTGTATGTCAATGCAAGGGGAACTTACTGATAGCTACATTCATTAACTCTTCAGTTACTGCTCCAGGGCCAGTTGTAACTAAGTTCTGGTTGTACCAGTAAAATGTCTCAGCTTCCGTTTGCACTGCAAAAGTATTGGTTTGTCGCTGTGCTTCCATACCCTGCATGGTTGGAACTACTGCTATGCCTAATAGTTGCATAAGATCTCTGCCCAAAAGGTTCACTGGGCATTTTGCAGAAACAACAATTTTGCTTTTCTGGGTTAATCCTGAAACAGGATCTGTTATTGTAATGTTATGGGAGAGAGGCTCCCGATACAGCTGTCCATTAGCTGCTTTTACTAGTATAAAGTCACGTGATTCTGAATTTTCTGGTAGTTTGGAGGGGTGTACCAGGGTTTTACTTC
>NC_056730.1:1027898116-1027905616 GCF_019279795.1 Protopterus annectens
AATGAATTGTCGTATATTAAAAGATGTGTGTATCACTGAATAATCAGTGAACACAGTCTCAATACCTACACTTCTAGTGCTTTTGCCAATACCACTGGTTTGATGGTAATATACTCATTCAAACCTGGGGGAATGTTGGATTTTTATCTTAACTGCCCTTTCAATTCTTTGTTTAACAAAAGATTTTTCACATCACCCCCTCTTGCATTTATTCTAACCATATCTATTATACCAAATTTAAATCCTACAAAACCCGGGCAAACTAAAGAATGCTTATAAAGTGCACTAGCCTCCTTTTTATTTTTAGTATCATTGGCATGTTCATACATTCTGTCCTTCAAGGCCCTCTCAATTTTTCCAACGTAAAATGCTGGACAGTTTGTACACGTTGCTAGATACACCATCATTCTTGTATTACAATTCCCCTTACAATATCTCACTCTGCTCTGCATCCCATTTTGTAATATTGTGCTGTCTTTCCTGTAAATGTTTGAATATTGCTTACAATGCCCACGTATGGTGGTCGCCCTTTTTACACAAAATTTTGATTTTTCATCTGTTCAAAAGTTCTCTTCAAATTAATTCCAGTCCTATATGTAAAAATGGGTTCGAACCCCACCACATCGAACAATTCTCTGTTTGTTTTAAGCATACTCCAGTTCTTCCTAATAATATCTATGAATGTTCCTGTGAATCTGTTATACTCGGTTAGACAAGCTTTTTGAAATTTCTTATTTTCATTGTTCTTATTTGTCAAACCACTTGGTTTTCCCAAAAGTGGTTTGTATCTGGTGCCCCAACCTCTCATTACCTCATCTATTACAACATGCACCGTCTCTCTAGGGTAACCCCTTTCCATGAACATGTTACCTAAATTATACAACTCCTTATAAAGCTCTTCCTTATCTGAGGTCATTCTTGCAATACGGACTGCCTGTCCCTTGACAAGGCTAATTTTGTGGACCATGGGATGATGACTAGTGTAGTGTAAATAACTATTACACCAGCTATCCTTTCTCTATATTCTTGACTGAAAACCTTGTGATGTTGAAGTAATAGTGGTATCCAAATAATTTATACTTGTTTTGTTCCACTCATATGTAAATTTAAAATATGTAGTACTTTTATTTATATGTTCCACAAAAGAATACATTAATTCTTCACTCCCATCCCAAAGGACAAAAATATCGTCCAAAAACCTCAAATAGAGTCTTTTGTACTTGCTATAGGGTCCATCGAATACATGACATCGCTTCCATTCCAGCATAACCAGGTTGGCGTATATAGGAGCGCATGCCACCCCCATTGCCACACCACTGGTCTGCTGGTAATATTCTCATTGGAACCCAATGAAGTTGTAATCTAATACTGCCTCCATCAGTTCAAGAATTAACTGAATTTGATCTTCTGACAATGTAGAATGTTTGTGCACACTCTCACTAAACAATTGGTGCCCCCTCTGATCTGGGTATAATAGTAAACAGGTCCTTTACATCTATGGTGAGAAAACTCAAGTTTTCCTTCCATATTTCCTGTGATAGTTTCCCCAAAAATTCCCACGAATCCTTAATTAGATGTTCTGTCTTTAATTGAATTTCCTTCGTTCAATGATCCACATATGAAGCCAAGGGGTGTGTTTTAGAATTTTTTGTTGACACTATGGGTCTAAAAGGGGGGGTTTCAACACACTTGTGTACCTTAGGTATCCTGAAAATGTTCGGAATAATGGGATGCAGTTGCTTTAAAAAAATTATATGTTTTTCCATCTATTCTGTTCTCGATCAGATACTCTTCCAATAAAGAATCTATCCTGCCATAGGCTATCATTATTTCATTTCTGGAAACTGGTGAATACATATTAGTAACAAGCAAGATGTTGGTTTTAGCATCATTGTACTCTTCTGAACCATAGATAACTATACCTCCCCCCTTGTTCGGCTTCATGATATGTATATCAGTTTGTCCTTTTAATTCTTCTAACAACAATCTCTCTTTTTTATTTAAATTAGCAGCCCCAATATTACTTTTGTTGTTGTTATATGCCCCATACACTTCATCCGTCACCTGCTTTTCAAACATCATAAGTACTGGGTGTAAAGGGGGGTTAAATATGTTTTTTCTATACGGTCCCCTTACAACTCCATTTTCTTCTGTGTTTGTGTCCTTATACATCATTTCCAAGTTTAATTTCCTAAGGTACAGTTTGAAATCTATGTGTATTCGCTACATCCCCATAGTTGGTTGCTACAAATTTAAAACCTTTTGAAAAAAGGTTGAAGTGTTCTTTTTCAAGGTTGATACTGGTGTAATTGAAATTTTTGAAACCTCTATATTCACATACTTTACCATCAGTATTTGGAACAATTGTTGTTTCCCTGTCTTCCCCATTTTCTTCCAACCCTGGTTGTTCCCATGGTGTGTGGGGAAGTGTCCCAAATCTGAGTTGTTTCTGGTTTTGCTGGCTAACCTTTCTGATCTTCTCACGCCTAAAAAATGTGTATTGTTTTCTAGGAATGAATCCAATTCATCCAACCCTTTAGATGGAATATGTCCCAAGCCTTCTTCCCTCTCTTGTCCACAAACACTTCCATAGGTGATTGTATTACCACTGATATAACATTATTGCTCTCATTTTTGTAAGGTCATGGGTATGCTGTGAATTCTGCATACTGCTGTTTATCCCTAACAAACTTTTTTTGTTTCCTTAAATATATAGTATCAACTCTCTTGTTTACCCTAAGTAAAACTTTCTTGCATAATTGCTCATACTCACAAAACAATACATCTTTCATGATGTCTTCATTAAGTTTCTCTACCTGACTTTTCAAAGTTACCAGTGCTGACTCATTGTAATGCATTAATCTATTCATGAGTCCCAGCCCACATTCATTAAAAAAGGTTTGAAAATCATTTACTATAACATCATCATACATGATACCAAAGGGATATTTTATCATTCTTAACCCCTGTAGAACCACCTTCAGATCTAAACAACTTTTCAAATATCTATTGTCAAGTTGCAAACATTTCATTTTAAATAACTTTTTTTCAAACAGGAAAATCATTTCCTTTAAAGTAGGCGAATTGTCATTGTATTTAAACACTTCTCCGCTTCTAACTGCAGCAGAGTCAAGGTTAAAATTAAAATTTCTAAATAAGACATCATTAAAGGACAAGTCCATCATTTTGAATGTTAGAGTGAATTATATGCACGTTGTTGTGACCAACATTATGTTCGTTTACAGTATTGCGACTACCAGAAGTGTTGCCATTATTTACAGTACCTTTTAAAACTTCCAGCCTTTTACTGATCACATGCGTACCTCCCGTGGCATTAGTTCCATGTTCTTGGGCTGATGGAACATTAGTTAGTTGTTTAATTGGATTTTAAACGTATTAATGGCACATGGTATAAAATAAACAAGTAAAATGGTATGGAGATATCTGATGAAGTCTTGTTATTCAAGACGAAAGCGCTCATTCTGTTGGTAAAGAATAAATTATCTGGTTACCATTGGTGGAATTCGACCTCTGTTTGTGATTTTTAAGTCATTACAATTATTATACAACTATTTCAATGTTTTGTGAAGATCTGTGTTGTTCTGCATGTCTAACTTCAATGACAGCAAATAGTGTCAGATTTTAATGTAAAGTTCAGTTTACTGAAATTAATATTTTCATTACATATAAGAAAAAGAATAAAGTTGCAAAGTGCAGGAAATGAGATAGAAGCACAGTTGGAGAGAAGTTAAATTTCTGAAGTCATAATTTTGAGAAAGGGAGAATATGTAGTGTTTATGTTCCTTTAGAAGATGGGTAGAACTGAATGTAATACCCTTTTGGAGAACATACATTTTTCTATAGGGAATTAATGAAAGAGGAAAGTTTACTATGAATTATATGGTTTCACAGCAGCATGTTAAGTGGGCTTTAAGCATCAAGTGAGGGAAAAAATGAAACAGCCATCAACTTGATTATGTTGGCTAAATATAGCAGCTTAGCAAGCATAAATAAATTAAATCAAAAGAAAAATAAAAGAAGCAACTCAGTTAGCAAAAAGTAACTGCAGCATAGATGGTAGTACTTGCCAGTTTACTAAAGTGGTTGAAAAAACACATTTAGTGACCATAAAAAAAATAGTAATAAAATAAAGTAATGCAGTTATGATGTGTGAGTGAGAGAGAGACTGTTTGAGCATGTGCCTGTGCGTGTTTGCTGCAGACATATTTAAAATACTTGCATAATGTATATGTTGTGCTTACAATATGTCCTCCAGCAATAAGTACATATTATGCAGCAGATATGATACATTAGAAGGAGGAACTATTTTGCATCATAAATATAAAAAATAAGTATATTAATAATAAAACAAATACAAAACAATTTAACAGATGTCACATTTTCTAAGTACAATAATACCTTTCCGGGTAGGTATTCTAGTAGAAATAATGGACATTCCACTTGTGGAGAGGATTCCCCAGGGCAGGACATTATTTCCCTAGTAATGCTCACCCAGTAGGACATTGTTGCTTGTTGTTAAGATGGTTCAATGTCAGTGGTAATAAGGGTGTGGAACAATTGCTATAAAAGGAAGGAGGTTGGGAGCAGTTGGGGAACTGGTGGAGGTAAGTGAGTGAAGAGGGTAACCAGCTGGAGTCAGCTGTCATCACTTTGTGGATACATATACACAACAGGGGCAGTGCCGCACCACAATGAAAATAAATTAGTTTCTAGTGTTTGATAGAGACATCCATCCAAAGTAGCTCACTTTGTTATTATGTATGAAATGGAACATTTTATGCATAGTAGCAGAGTGTGTAGTGTGTGTGATGTAGTACATAGATAGTATTGACTTTGTGCTGCAAAATGGTAAATCCAATAAGCTCCAGCCCTGTTTGAGCCATAGATCATGGCAGGACAATAGGCAGAGACTGCTATGGTGAATCTAGGCAAGCAAAGCAGATTCAGCTATGCCAGTCAACATGCGACCATTTACTACTTAGTTATATACAGATACCCAGAAAAGTCCACTGGGATGGTTACAACAGATGGTAATGGGTAAGTGGAATGTGGTTGTGCTTCACCAGTATCTTATTTGAGTAGGAGGCATTTTAAGAGGACAGT
The DNA here is from genome assembly GCF_019279795.1 of Protopterus annectens. Taxonomy (NCBI): domain Eukaryota; kingdom Metazoa; phylum Chordata; order Ceratodontiformes; family Protopteridae; genus Protopterus; species Protopterus annectens. Next base: position 1,027,903,241 of record NC_056730.1, read on the forward strand.
GATTAACATGGCAGGTACTGGGCAGGTAAGATTTGGAACAAAGAGTTTAGCAGGGGAGGGTTTACAAATAGTAGAGAGGCATTATCCGTTCAGGTTTAGCACTGGTTGGCAGTACAATTAAATAACCACAAGGCAATATTACAAGCTTCAGGTATAGTGATTCCTGTAACAGGTTTGGGAAGAGCTCCATTTTCACTTGATATATGCAAATATGTTTAACCACAACCATTAAGACTATGCACTACTTCTGCAGCCCAGTATAAACAGAGTAAATATGCAACAAGGGAATTAAAAGAAATTCACTAAATGAGCAGAGATGAAAAAAATCAGATGTTAAAAAGTATATGTTTTACCTTGAACTTAAATACATTAAGTTAAATGTCTATCACACCTACATAACACTGACTATGTAGAATTTGAGAATGAATAACCCAAGTTTGTTATAAGACGGTCATCTCTGCATCAATTCACAACATGTATATCACCATGTCTACCACAGAAGGTGTTGCTTACCCTGTTAAGCTGAGAATAAACAGGACTAATAATTACAGCTTTGAGACAATGGAACTCAAAGCCATTACTATACCTAATAGTATGAAGAAACAAAGACATGTCTAAAGCGAGCAACATAGTAAGCAATATGCCGTAATCGGGACAGTTACATCACTATGATAGAAAGTGCCACTCTGTCTGCAGATATAATATAAAATGTAATATGTATGTAAATTTAATAGAAAACAGGAACTGAAACCAGTACCACAGCCAAGTCACTAGTATTATCTAAAGATCTTGTGTTCCCTATAATAGGTTGAGTTGGGTTTCTTTTCACTAGGTATTGGCTAGTATGTCTGGCTGGGACTATTCTGGCTATGCACTCCTGTAGATTAGGGAGTACAAGCTTCTGGCACAGCAAGCAGGTTTTGGGGTGGACTCCCATTTCTCTTGGTGCTAGCGAGTAAGTTTGATTAGGACTGGTTGGGTTATGAGTGACAGAGTGGGAGAAACCTTAATATGACTATCATTCAGGTGGCCATGAATGGTACTCCAATGCCTCTAATCCCCACTCTGTACAAATGATTGCATTCTACTGAGCTCCTGTTTAATGCACTCCTCATCCTAATGTCCCTAAGTTCCATGCCCCAAAGCCTGGGACTGTCTACATTTTTAAGGAGTGGCTTTGACTGTCTTTGGTTAGGAGAAGCTACAAGGCTGTGAAGAAGCTGTCAGAAGTCAGTCTTTCTTTATTCCCATCTGGTAAATGAAAGTGGATTTTTTGATAGCCGTCACAAGACCTCTGCTGAAGACTGAAATGTGCATTTGTGTCACTTTGATGGGTGACTGCACCTTCCCTTTGCATGTGTATGCTCTTAACCCCATGCCAGTGAAGACTGTTACAAACATCTAGGCAGAATTAATTTCACATCTCCTGTTTCACTGCTTTTTTACTATGCACAAATGTTTGCTTGTTCAGTGGGAAGTGCAGCAGGCTAGATCAATGAAACAAGCACCCATAGTACCGGCAAGTTGATTTAGGCTACTCACTCCCATCATCCACATCATTTATGCTGACTCATCAAAACCAGGCCACCGTGGCTGCAGTCAGGACTTTATCATTCTGCAACACAGCACCAGCAGATGTAGTACATACTGTACATGTAACAGGGGTGGAAGGCCAATGTCCCCATAATGAAAGGTGCAGGGGACTTCATACCCCTGTAGAAGAAAAAGCTACAACAGCAAATTTTGTACAGCACCGAGTTTCTGTTTTAATTGCAGTTTACATTTTCAAATGTTGGGACTCACCCTTTCAGGTGTCAAGCTTCTGTTAGGGTCACAGGAAAGGTTAATTCAGATGTTTAAAAAATACAAAAAAAGTGGATAAAATGACTATAGGGATCCACTCAAAAATATCATGTGCTATAGATTTATGGAATGTGTTTCCTAATCTGTGGCAGAAGACCCTATATATTTTTTTTCAATATAATTTTTATTATATTTTTTTCGATATACAGAACAAATATATCAAGATAACTGGATTTCAACTAAAGTACGTTACATACAATGCAAGAAAAAAAGAAAAAAAACAGGAAATTTAAAGTATCAGACATATGAATTGCAATGCTAGTACAGCAGTTAGAGATAAACATAAACTATATAATACAGTATTTGGTGTTCACTTGTTTTGTAAAAATAGTAATATACATATTAAATTCTCACACAAATCATATGTAACCATATGTCTAGGCCTACCTATTAAACTATATACACTACATACACTCAGTTGTCATTTGTAAAGAATGTAGTACAAAAAATTATTAGAAATGAGTTGAACAAGTATAATCAAAAGGTATGCTCAAACACAAATTACTTATATCT
>NC_056730.1:1027910616-1028085616 GCF_019279795.1 Protopterus annectens
CTTCGAACTTGTAATAGGACGCCTCGCTTCTGCGAAAGTTCACTTTAACAAAAGTGAACTTTTGTGTAAGTGCACTTCACCGAAAACATCGCAGCACAGTGGAGGACATAAAAAACAAGCTATGTCCTCCACTATGGTGCTTTAGTTACGGACCTTAGGGTTATGGCATGGGTTAGGGTAAGGGGATAGTTAGTAAAGCTATCCCCTTACCCTAGCCCATGCCCTAACCCTAAGGGTCGTGACTATCGCACCATAGTGGAGGACATTGCTATGTCCTTCACTGCACTGCAGTCATCATGGACCTTAGGGTTAGGGCACGGGTCATACTATGACCCGTGCCCTAATCCTAAGGTCCTTGAGTACTGTACGGAAGTTCAGTACAACACCCGTTCATTGTACTGAACTTCACATAAGTGCACTTTTGCTGCAGTGAGCATTCCATGCACTATTTCGAATTAGTGAAAATTTGATCTGGTGTATGGAACCCATGTATATATATATATATATATATATATATATATATATATATATATATATATATATATATATATGCCACTTGAACCCCATCTGCTGGAATTCCAGCAACTTGCAAACAGGACTAGTATGGCTGTAACCTTACCCTACCAGCTACTCAGACTCAAACTCAGATGTGAATTCAGTGGCACAGCTGCCACACGATCTGCTCACATCTTAGCAGACAAACATAAGCAAGTGGTTGCTGTGTTCCACATAAAGTGGGGAAGGGGAGCTGGTAGGGTGCACTTAGTTTTAAGGAGGGTGATGGGGACTGGAGAGTGGATTTTAGGGTTAGAGAGGGGGACAGAGATTTTTAGGTTAGGGAGCAATAAGGACAATAGTGTTATGAAGGGGTATGGGGATCTTAGGTATAGAGGATTGATCTGGAATGGGAAGGAAAATGGGGATTTTCTGATTTAGGAAAAGACAGGGATTTAGCATTTGGGATGAGGGATTTTAGGTTTAGGGAGTGATCATAGGCAAGAAGAGGAATGGGATTTTAGGTTCAGTGAGCAATCTAGAATGAGAGCAGGAAGGGGATTTTATATTAAGCAAGCAATAACGACTTTAGGGCTAGGAAATGTGGATGGGAGGAGGAAGGGGTTTTATGTTTAGGCAATGATACAGAATGAGAGGAGGGTAAGGGGATTTTTAAGTTTAGGGAAAGATAGTTTTTTAAGGTTAAGGAGGGGGATGGGGATTTTAGGACTGGGGAGTGATAATGGATGGGAGGGGGTTTTAGTTTTAGGGAATGATCTGGAATGGCAGGAGAAAAGGGGATTTTAAATTTAGCTTGTGAAAGAGACTTTAGGGTTAGAGAAATAGAGTGGAGATTTTAGGGGAAGGCAATGGATAATGGTTTTTAGAGTTAGGATCAGGATTCTGGTAGTGATAGTTAAGTTATGAGAGATGAGTTACTTTTACTTAAGAGTTCTTGCGGAAACCAGAGAATGGCAGTAAACTGTGTCTTTCAAGCAAATGTGTCTTGAGCACACACACACAGAAACACACACACACACGCACGCGCACACACACACACACACACACACACACACACACACACACACACACACACACACACACATATCTATCTGTCTAGCTGTATATGTATATATAAATCACATACTGTATATTTTAGCTCTTTTTCTCTCTCTCTGTACTCATACACATATGTATATATATATATATATATATATATATATATATATATAAGAAATTTTAAATACTATAAATACTGAATATTTAACCAACAATATCTACTAAGGCCTACAAGCACTCATTAAACAAGTCCTACTGCACCCTTGACTATGAAACATGGATGTATCATAGCCACATGTTTCATGATATAACAGATCATAGATGGTTGAAATTCTGATTTGACCACCAGAATTTAAAATTATGATTGAGTAATACTGAATAAAGACGTGAGTTTTGGGATTTTTTGACAAGAAACCACGGTGAGAAGGCTGCTTGTTATAGGGAAGTGGACTTCGCCACTACACTTTAAAAGTTCAAGATACAAGCTGTGTTAGATAGCAGAGCTTGAGTGAATAAGGTAGGTGTAAATATAAATTTTCATTTTTGTGTTACTGTTTTTTTTAATAATTAAAAGCAGAGGATTGTTTTTCATGTGTGAGGCAATGGAACAGTCCACACTAGTGTTGCTTTTGATTTATGTTCGTGAATGGGTCACCCCTTTATTATTCTAATATTTGGGTTTGTGATTGGTTCGGGTGGTTAACAGTAGTGGTCTATCAAGAATGGATTTGAGTTTTTAGGCTGGAACCACATTTGCAGTGCCTATTATAGTAGCACTCACAGTTCAACAAAGCTGTCATTAACTTATTTTTTAAAAATGATCATTCAGAATGCATGAGTAAAATGAGCAGGATAAATCCTCTATATCACCAACAGAATTTAAAATAGAAATACACTGAGTCACACTAAAAACTCTAGTACACATTTAAAATTCAGTCATTTAGTTTTTTTATCTTATTGTTATAGTCACATAAAATATCATCTGCAGAAATTCAGGAAAATTATCACAGTCTTAAAAACAAAACCTCAGCAATAAAAAGTATACACACCAACACGTCTTTTTAACATCATGTAAATAGACAGTGTTAAGAAGACTTCATGCAAATAAGCATGATGTATGACTGTAAGTGTGGGACGCATCAGCAGGAACCTGTAGGGGTGTGAGTCAACTCTGGTGATTGTGTGCCTTTCTGTTTGTCTGTCTGTCTAGTTGCAATTGGGATTTACTAAAGGGTTGTGAGTGGGTGTGCTTGTGTGTGTATGGGTGAACAGATGAGTTCAACTTTGAATATGAAAAGGTGAGGAAGGCATGTGTCTCAAGTATGATGCATGTTTATCTGTGTGGAGACCATGTCAGAGTGTGTGTGTGTGTGTGTGTGTGTGTGTGTGTGTGTGTGTGTGTGTGTGTGTGTGTGTGTGTGTGTGTGTGCGTGTGTGTGTGTGTGTGTGTGTGTGTGTGTGTGTGTGTGTGTGTGTGTGTACTGGCGTGGGTGGCTGCCATAGCTCTTAACTACTATAGACTAACAAGCAAAGGCGTAGAAAGGGGAAGATGGACACTAGACACCAAGGACACTTTTTTAAATGTTACCAGAGACTGACACTTCTCTGGAACAAGCTTCCAGTTCATGTGAAACAGAGTCCCTCCCTAAGTCTTTTCAAACAAATCTGAAATCAATGTATGATAGATATCAAATTCACTCCTGGGGTGGTGCCATGTCCTTCCTGGACAGAGAAAATCAGTTTTAACTGCCATAGACCCTTACCTCTGTGAATTTCATTCACCTAACCACCGACAAATGGGGTAATGTGAGATCAATATGTCTAGGCTTGTAAGGGGTCTAGGGCAGTTAGCCTAGTAACCTTCTATGAACCTATGAACTCAAAGTACTGTAAAAAGTTAGCAGGTCAGCTGAATTTTTATAAAGAATCACATTCTGAATAATCAGAATAATAAAACTAATGTCTGGCATTATAGCTTGATTGTAATTAGCCATGATTTATGATGAATGGGGGATTTATAAGACGTAAAGTTAGGGACATTCTGTAAAATCAGGGACGTTGAGAGGTGTGACGTGTGTCTGTGCCAGCATGCTTTTGTGTGTGTGGATGATTTTGATCATGTGTGTTGGAGAGTAAATGAGTGGATTACCTGCATAAATGCGATGTATAGACAACCAGTTGTAATTACTGCAGGAAAGTGCTGATTAACACTTGCAGTAACACCACAGCTTTCATATATATGCAAATTAGCCAGCAGTGAGATATTTCCTCATTGCAACTAGCATGTCTCAAACTATTATTTCTTAGGACTATGGAAACTGTGACATTTGACTGCAACAGTTTCTGTGAATGCAGGGATATGTTTCTTAGTCCTGGCCATTTTATCTAGCATGCCCTCATATTCCAAGCTCAATAAATATGTAACCTGAATTTCTGTCTAATTTAAGACCAGGTGCATCAAGTAACCCCACTTTACATTTGCTTCTGAAAATTACTGTTCTTTTCTCACCTTAGCCTTAAACTAGCACTCCCCTGGTAAAACTACTCGGTTAATACCCATAGAAAAAAGTAAATTAAGTTGCTGTTTTACCTCTTGTACTGCCAGTTTCTGCTTTTAACAAGACTAAGGTCAGGAATTATAGATGTCTGGCATATTGAGCAATGCATATTTGCATAAGTTGTGGCAAAGTGCAGGTTATGGAAGAGTCCAAGATACAGAGTGTCACTTGGCGATCAAAATGATATATTATGCAGCACCAAAATGATATATTATGCAGCACATGCTAATGAGTGCATAATGACATGGAAATGAAAAACTCCACACAAATAAGTCACATGGTGTCTGCGAATGAAAAATGGCAGTACGCAAAATGATGAAACTATGCAAAAACCTGTAAAATAAGGACAACTTGACATAGTGCATACCAGTGTTTTACACTAAGAATCGTGTAGACAAAGGGAGTGATCTTTTGATTAAACAGTAGCCTTTTTTAGCACTTTTCATTTCCTTGCATCATTCTACAGCCTTTCTACCCAGTGGTCAACATCGATGCCAGGTCTGCCAGCTTGTCTGTTCATCCAGCTTGCTCGGATATAGCTAGGACTGGTCACAGAACCTAAGGGTATCCTGGAGGTCTTGACTGTTACCACCAGACAGAGTTTTTCATGCTTGGAACTGTCCTATTACTGCACCCTCCCATTGCTCTCTTCTTGGTTGCATCCTTTTGGGTGAGCAATAAATGGAGGCATGTAGCATATCACCCCCCCTTAAGAGGAACTTATCCAGGCCCAAAACTTTTTCATTCCTTGGATATCACCTCCCAGTGTTTTGCCTCCAGTCTCCACCAGGGATTGTCACAAGGAACCACCACTTAACTACCCATCTCTCTCTTGCCACTCCATCAATCACCTTGAGCTGCTAATTAAACTCAGGTTGGCTGGGTTATAGACAGGGCTTAATCTGTATACGATGACAAAACAGCTAGACATTCTGAGCATTAGTTCAGCGCCATCTGTTATCAAAAGCAGCATATGTTATTGGCTTCCATCAGAGTCGGTATCTACAATGTTTCACATTATGGCCAACACTGGCAATGAAGAAGTTACAGGCATTATCCAATGTACCACCATCTGACTGACCAGCAAATTTTTGACCATTTCAATGTCAACATGGAGACTATAAGGAACTTTGCTGAACCATGTCACCAAGTGAAATTCTGCATGACACAAGGTATGCCTATTCCTGTGGATTTTATGCATACCTCTCAACTGTCCAGATTTTCACAGCATGTTAAGATTTTTGTCTCAGATTTTTGGTCTGCTCCTAATAAAATTGTGTGGTTTTCTGGTAAATCACTGATAATTGACATGACTAAATAATGAAACACATTTGAGTTTCAAATTTCATATCCTTTAGAAAATACATGCTAACACACATCTTGTTATTCTAGTAATTCTCTAAGTTTATGACTAATAATTAAAATATTTACTCATTTTTCAGCTTTTATCCCTCAGTTATTTTTAGACATTGCCATCAAGACCCCATATGGTCCACATTGACTGTGATACTTTAATTAGAAAGGCTTCAATCCATTAACTACCAGATGGTCTTTAATGCCAAGTACCTTATTTGTAATGTGTCTATGCACCTCTCAGGCAGTTCCTACAATTTACACATCCTTTGCTTGTCCAGTCTATAATGTAGATTAATGTATGGGTATTTCCTACAGAGTCATCTTATTGGTAGCTACATACACACACTACACACAGACACACACAAACACACAGACACACACACACACACAAACACACACACACACACACACACACACACACACACACACACACACACACACACACACACACACACACACACACACACACATGTATGTATACCTGATACACAGGTCAATATGCAAGTACCCTGCAAACTTGGGAAGACCATATATAATATGTTGTTTGTTGTGTGTTGCAAGCAAATACTGTAAACAATAGCCCTGGCTGATGGCCCTCATCCCCAACCCACAGAAATGCAGGACATGTGCTATTATGGAGTATATATAAAAATGTTAAGTTTAGTGGAGCATGTATTAGGCCTCTTCAAGAGATGTTACCCTGATCTATTTACATCACGAGCGGCACAAACTAGCAGCAAGATTTTTGTTGTTTATGTTCATTAACCCAACATGGTTTTATGCAAACAGATTCAGCAGCAGGTAAGCATCTTGGCAAGGCCTTCTATACCAGTTGCACCAGCAGAAAAACAGAATGGAGAACAAGGAAGGAAAACACAATGTAGTAGTATCACAGCTAAGTCAGTGGTGGGTACAGTTCATTGCTACACTGGAAAAGCAGCAGTGCCTGTCCACAACTCGTGGCCATAACGCAGACAAACATAAAAATTATGTGTATGTTGTCATGCTAGCATTATGCAGGGTAGAGCACGGACTGACCATGATGTGTGTCAAATATCATCTTACCCACATATGTCAGAGAATAAGCAGGACATGGTCATAATCAGTTGCATAGATGAGAGGAAGGGGGGCAGGTGACTACAACACTGTGAGGTATGTATGGTCATAGCAGATGAACATGATAGCCATGGAATCTGAAAGATTCCAGATATTACAGTGAGAAATCTCTCAGTATTGAGTATCCTGTCTTGGGCTTGACAACAAGAAGAGCCATTCACCACATCATCTGCCTTCTTCTATTAAGTAAGTAGGGAATAGTAATTTTCCTAGATTCATTCAGGAAAATATAATAAAAGTCTTTCGGCTTTTTCCAGTTAGGGGTCACCACAGCAGAACTCTGGATCACTAATGATTGGCAGTGGATTTTTACAGTGCAGAGTTGCCAGCCTGATGCCCAACCTTCAAAGAAGGCACACCCATTCACACATGCACCTACCTGCATGTCTTTAGATGTCACTCAACCATGGGGAGGACTTGCAGACTCCACACAGAAGGCGCTCCAGCCGAAAATCAAACAGGAGAACCTCTTGCTGTGAGGTGACAATGCTAAACGCTTTACCACCGCACCAGTGAAGCTTATTTTAGATATTGTTTTTCTTTATTTGTATGAGTCTGTCCATCAGTGTTATTTTCAATGTTTTCTGTGATTTGAACTCTGTGGTTTACAGTATATATATATATATATTCAGTATTTTCTTGATCTTTTGTTATTTATTTTTAAATATATTTAAAACTTGTATTGTGATTAGTCCCTTTTAGAAAGTATTTAACTTTTGAGAGTGCTTATATTTATGGGGTGACACTGTGTGGGTCACTCCTGAAGGCCTAGCTGTCTTGGTCAACTACTACCACTTGTATTAGTATTAATATTACACAGTATATTGGATACCTTTTTTCAAGGGCCTTAGAGTAGCTGATTGTTGAGTGTCTGGTGGCAGAGATAACTACCTTATACTCTGGGCAGAAGGGGGCACAGCAGGTGTGTGTGTGTGTGTGTGTGTGTGTGTGTGTGTGTGTGTGTGTGTGTGTGTGTGTCAGCTACTTGGAGCAGGGAGATGAAGCTATGGTTTCACAGAGAGGGTGCTGGAGGACTTGACTTGGACACTCCAGCTGAGGACCTAACCCTACAGCTGTACCAGTAGGGAGTTTTACTGGGGACCTGGAGGGAGACTGATAGAGAGATCCAGAACCTGGACTGAGAGTGTTCCCTGTGTGCTCTTAAGGGAAATTGTGCTTGATGTAGAAAGGTCTGCATCTGGAAATAATGAGTTTATCCATTTGTATTCCAAGTGCAAGTTCCTATCCAGTGCCAGTGGTGAGGATTCAGGTTTCTTGATTACTGGCTCAGTGTGGGGACCATCATATATCGGTGAGCAGTGGTGTGAATATTGAATTTCTGTAGCCTGTAAGCAGTGGTCACAAAATAAGGTGTTTGTACTCTCAAGTAGCCACAAAGTAGACATTGAGAGTTTCATATCACAATAGTTTTATTTATTTAGTTTGCGTTAGCTTATTTAGTCAGGGAGAGCAGGCAAGGATGTCAGCAGAGGATTATGGCAAGCTGTCAAGTAACTGGTTAGCTGAAACATGCCAAGCCAAAGGACTGGTGCATGCCAGCCTGACTAAAGGGGAAATGATTGCAGTCTTAATCACAGCTGCAGCACATACCAGCAACCAGGAGGACAACCAGTCTGGCATTGGGGATGCGCAGCTCTCAGAAACTGGACTGTTCAGCTTTTTTCAGAGGACTTAAAAACCCACCTGGAGTTAAAGAGACTTGAACTGGAGGCCAAATGTTTGTAACTGGAATTAGCAGAGAGAATAAGGCATTTGGAGGCTAAAGAAAATGAGGGACTGTGGCAGGCAAATTAGATAGAATTAGAGTCAGCAGACAGAATGTGACATTTGAAGGCTGAAGAAAATGAGAAACAGAGACAACATGAAAAGGAAATGCTGGTCCTTCACCAGGGTCATGGAGGTAATGGGGAAGGGAGTAACTGAACCTCAGAAGTATCAAAGGTCAGTGAATTTATTCCTCAATTTATGGAGGGTGGTATCTTTGATAGTTTTATTCATATATTTGAAAGAGTATGTAAACAGTATAATGTTGAACAAGGGCTCTGGGTACAGTTCTTGTCCCCCTTACTCCATGGTAAAGTTGTAAATGCTGTTTATAAATTGTCTGATACTGATTGCTTAAACTATGATATAGGTAAAAAATATTTATTGGAATGTTTTAAATTAATGCCTGAAGTTTACAGAGAAAATGTTTTGTGAGCATAGACACAAGGCATATGAAAGTATGCGTGATGATATTGCTGAGTTAAGCACTTATTTTCATAGGTGGGTGAGTGGATGTCAGATCACCACTTTTGAAAGGCTGGCTGACCTTTTGGTGAGGGAACAAGCCCTTAGCACTTTGCCTGAGGACATGAGAATCTGGTTGGCAGACCAAGAATGCAACTCTGTTGTTGAGCTGGGGAAAAAGGGGGATCTCTACATAGCAAGCAGGGCAGCACAGCTCAGGAAAGGGATACCCATTGGTGCACATCGATATAAGAGAAACCATGATGGGCAGCCTAAACCACCCCGATATAGTCTGTTAGTAACAGGGGAAGTCAGTAGTTCAGGTACACAGCCAGGATCGAGTGTTAAATGTTTTAAATGTAACCAGTTGGGCCATGTAGCATATAGGCATCCACAGAGGCAAGATAGGGAACAAAAGTGGGGGAGCCAGCAAGTGGGAATAACAGAATGCTAGTGATAAGTGGTCTGGAGACAACAGGGGTTCCAAACTATGACCAGAGTTTGTACCCTATCTTGGTGGATGGAAAACAGGCCACTGTCAAGAATGACACAGCCCCTGATATAACCATTGTAAAGCCTGCAGTGGTTAAAGAGAAGCAGTACTTGCTTGGGCCATCCACTCCAGTTAGAACTTTAGGAGGGATCCCATTCCAAATGCCTTTGGCCAGGGTTCACCTTGACTGGGAGGATGGAAAAGGGAATAAGCAAGTAGGTGTGTTTGAGGATATCCCTGCAGATATCTTGATAGGGAATGATTTTGATAATACAGTACCTTGTGTGCATGCAGTGACATGGAGTCAGGCTTGGAGACAGACATGTGAGTCTGGCAGTCTGGGCAGACCCAGACAATTGCATCTGTAAAACCAGGACTGGTGATGGGGCTCATTCAAGGAGGAAGCTACTCTCTAGCAGTGACCCTGAAGATGAGCCCCAGCTGCTGGTAGGTACTGATGTTCCCTTGGACAGGGTGACTGTAAGGGCAGAAGTGAGTGATAGTATCTAGGATGACAGTAAGGCACGGCTGCCAGAAGATACCAGACTTCCTGTGGAAGGGGCGCTGTGAAAAGTCACAAAGATAGAGTTGAGACATGCTCAGCTCTCAGACCCTACATTATAAGGCTTGATGGATGTAGCTAGGGGGCACCTGACTCTCAAGGAAAAGAGGAGTCTGTATACTGGAACAAAGGGTTACTGTACAGAGAGTGGACCCCTGAGAGAGGGCTAGAATGTGAGGTAATACAGCAGCTGGTAGTGCCTGGAGCCTACTGTCTAGAACTTGTAGCCATAGCCCATGGCATTCCTTTTGCAATTCATAGGGGCATAAGGCTTACCAAGAGACATATTATACAGAACTTTTATTGGCCTGGAATTGCTAGGGATGTAACAGGGTACTGCAGGACCTGTGCTCAGTGCCAAAACATAGGCAAGGCAGGAGACAAGGTCAAAGCTCCTCTGATGCCTTTGCCTATGATTGAGGAGCTGTTTCAGAGGGTAGCTATGGATACTGTGGGACCCCTGAGTATCCCAATTTCCATAGGGAAGAAATATATCCTAGTGGTAGTAGATTATAATACTAGATACCCTAAGGCAGTGGCTCTGTCATCCATTGAGGCAGAAAAGATGGCAAATGCTTTGCTAGAGATTTTCAGCAGGGTAGGTTTCCCAAGAAAAATACTGACTGACAGAGGTGCCAATTTCATGTCAGACCTGCTGGCTTGTCTGTGGAAGAACTGTGGAGTGAAGCAACTTAAGACCACCTTCTACCACCCCCAGACTAATGGTCTTATGGAGAGGTTAAACTCTACACTACAGACCATGCTATGGGTATTTGCAGACCAGTTTAAGAGAGAGTGGAAAAATATTTGCCCCATGTATTGTCTGCATACAGGGAGGTGCCCTAGGAATCCAAAGGTTTTTCACCCTTTGTGTTGCTGTATGGACATATGATGAGGGAGAACTCTAGATTTGATTTGTGATGAGTTGGAGAGTGAGTGTAAATCCAACAAGGAGACTGTTGTGGCATATGTCTTAAACCTTAGGAAAAGGCTCAGGGAGCTCATGGTCTTTGACCAGGAGACCCTGGCAGGATCCCGACAGCAATAAAAGGTCTGGCATGACAGGAATGCTTGAGCTAGAGAGTGTGCTGTCAGATAGCAAGTGATGGTTTATATTTCTGTCAATAAGCTGCAGGCAGCTTGGGAGGAACACTTCAAAGTGGTAACCAAGGTCAGTGATGTTAACTACATGGTAGAACTACCACGCAGGAGGCAGGAGCACAGACTGTACCATGTTAACATGATGAAACCTTACCATAACAGGGAGGTCCTTGTGCTAAGTATCTGCAGTAGGAGGCAGAAGGCATTTGAGGGCGATCTATGGCTACAGGGAGCCAGCCAGCTAAATCCGTAGTTATTAAGGTGGAGCTTAGGATTGCAGGCATATGACATGACAATACAACTCTGTAGTGGGGTCAGAAATGCCAACACAGACAGGATCTCAAGACAGGTAATGGGGTAACATATTCCAAGATAGGCTTATTTCTCTCAAGTAGCATTTATGAAGGGTCACTTGAAAAACTAACTTGATTCGTCAAGGGAGGGGGAAGATTTGATGATATGGACTAGAGCCAGCATAGCTAGCTAGAGTTTTATAAAGAATGATATCCTCTTAAATATCAAACTGATATATGCAAGATGCTTGTGTTACAAATGTTTTGGAACTGTATAACATTTGAATATCAAACTGATTTGTACAGATGCTTATGATACAAATGTATCAAAACTGTATGTATGTATATATGTTAGCAAAGCACACTAGAAGAGAAACAATTAATCTCAGTCCAGTTAGTTTTGAAAAATACTTGAAATTAAATTAGATATTAAGCTATCAACAGAACACCCCACTGTGCTGAATGGAACTGGAATGAGTAGGTCTGGGAGAGGCCATTGTTTAATAGCCTCTGTAAAGAAGAGGGGAAGCACTGTCATTGTTTCATGGCTCCAGGACACTGCCATAAACATTTAGATGTGTGTTGTAGCCACCTATGCTAAATTCCTGTCTCAACTTCAAAGGGGATACTCTGAGAACCTAGAGTCAGGTGACCAGTTGAGGTCATTCTGCCAGCAATCTTGGAAATTATGTTTTAGATATTACAGTGGGAAATCTCACAGTATTGAGTATTCTGTCTTGGGCCTGACAACAAGAAGGACCATTCATCATCTGCCTTGCTATATTAAGTAAGTAGGGAATAGTAATTCTCCTAGATTCGGTCAGAAAAATATAGTGAAGTTTAGTTTAGATATTGTTTTTCTTTCTTTGTCTGAGTCTGTCTATCAATGTTATTTTCAATATTTCATGTGATTTGAACTCTGTCTTTTCCTTTAAATATATATTCAGTATTTTCATATTATTTTATTATTTATTATTGAATATATTTAAAACTTTTATTATGGCTGGTCCCTTTTAGAAAGCATTTAACCTTTGAGAGTGCTTATATTTATTTGGTGACACTGTGTGAGCCATTCCTGAAGGCCTATCTGTCTTGGTCAACTACTACCATTTGTATTAGTATTAATATTACACAGTATAACTGGCATATAGTAGCTGACTGTGGAGTATTGGGTGGCAGTAATAACTACCTTATACTCTGGGCAGAAGGAGACACAGCAGGCAAATTTGTGCCAGTCTTTCCCAGGTGTGTGTGTGTGTGTGTGTGTGTGTGTGTGTGTGTGTGTGTGTGTGTGTGTGTGAAATCAAAGCTCACAGTGTGTGTGTGTGTGTGTGTGTGTGTGTGTGTGTGTGTGTGTGGGTGTGTGTGTCAGCTACTTACAGCAGGGACACAAAGTGCTGGGTTCACAGAGAGGATACTGGAGGACTTGGCTTGGATGGTCCAGCCGAGGACTTAACTCTACAGCTGTAGCAGTGGGAGTTTTATTGGGGACCTAGAGGATACTTCTCTCAACTTCATCAGCCCAGCTAACTGACCCAGTTGCATGAGGAAGGTCATTGGTCAAAGTTTGGGATGCAAAGGAATAAGGTGAGTTGTTTCATTGGTGCTGGAAGGAAGAACTGATGTCTGATGCCTTTCTTCCATGCAAATCTGAAGGAAACACTTCTGATCTGACTGCACAAAAAGAAAAATGTAAAGAAAAAAATATACAACTATGTCTTTGTTGAGCAGAAATATCATAGCACGCTTGCAGAATGGAAATGAGTAAAAGGAAATACATATAGTCTGACCACAATACCTTGACACAGTTATTATATTAACACTGTGATCATAAAGGGTTATTATCCAGTTACTGTATTTTATCTTAGCAGAATAGCACAAAAAATTGGGTGTGTGCATGCTTAAATGTACCACTGACGGTGTTGAACATTATGAGAACACAATGAGATACACAGAACATGCGAACACAGAAACCACTATAGATAAATGTTTTCAAAGACTTTAACATGTGAATTTGTGATGAGCTTCCTATATGTGCATATGTCAGCAGTGTTGCTGGATTGAATGCAGGATTATTAGTGTGGTGCTTTTGATATTAATTCTGCTAAGAGCACTCAGTGCATTATTCCAGACAAAACTTTATTGCTGTTACTTAAAAGACAGTCAGTTGTTTCCATGACCCTTACAATGAAGCATGCTACAAAACAGTTGGTACTTACAGAGTGTTTAACAGATAACATGATCTAATGTAGAAAAAGTTCTTAGTGATTGGCATGGATGATAATTGTGATACAGTCAATGTCTAAGAGTAGCTGCAGTCCTATAATTTCCATAAGTTTCTTGTGCCATTTGATACTGAACATTTTCTAGTTGATGTACAGTAAAGTTTAAATGTGGATACTTTGCTATCTGTTTACCTTACTAATTGTCCTAGCCCGCTATTTCATCTTGTAACAGACAAGATATTTTATATTGTGACATAATGATTTTTTTGGTGAAACCTTGAGATTCCTCCCTTTTCAGCATCCACTTTGGATAAAATATAGCATTCCAAAGAAATGTATCTGCCTTTTTTATGTTTTTTACTCCCAGTTACAATTTACAGATTTACAGTGAAAAATCACATGAAATATTTTGTTACTTTGTATTTTTCTCAAGTATAAAGTCAAAAATAGCACTTGTGTTCTGTTTTAGCTGCTAACTATTAATTTTAGTAAATGTTAATGTTTTCACTTATTGGTATTATGACTTCCTATATGTTGAGGAAGAAATACGCGTTATCTCCATTATGTTGGCTCAGAATGTCTACATTTCAGTTACCAGTATTATTACAGTGACTCAGTAAATTTTTTGAGAATTGAAAACTGTGAATTTAATTTTGTGCTATATCTTACTCCTTATGTTACTGCTGACAAACTTGAAAATAGTAAAATGTTATTTCTTTCCTACATGCGGTAGATGAAAACACTGTTATGGCGCTTAATACTCATAACCTTATATCGACAAGGAAGACAAATTACCGGTAATAAAACAATTATGCTCCTATAACTGTTGTTAGCTTAAGAAAATGTTGCTTTTGTCAGACATTTTTTTTTCACTAAAAGTTAAAAACTTGTCACTGCTTCTGTAACAGAGCTCAAGAGCAGAGCAGAAGACCACGAGCTTGATGATTTACATGATGCGCTTACAGCAGAGGTAAATTACTGAGAAAGTCTGATGTGACACTGGAGAAAACATTGAATGTATGCAAGGACAAGTGAACTAACTGATATTCTATAAAAGTGTTACATTAAGAAACTGCAAAGTAAAGCCTGAAGATTTTTGTTGTTAAAGAGATATCTCATGCTGATAAATGGAGTACAGTTAAAAAGATGCAACAAGTAAATCCAAGATAGTGCACATACATGGACAAGAAACTAAAGAGCAAACCTACTACTCTGTGTATGGTTACCAGCATGAATAAAGCACTACAAAGGTTAAAAAATGTTAACCATGAGAAGCTTACAATGCTTTTGCCTAGATATGAAAATACAGAAATGGAATAAAAACATAATAATGCTGAAAAAGATAAAAGGTATAAAGTGGAATGAGTGGCTACAGCTGAAACAAATGACTGTATTGAAAATGCTGATAGTAGCAATGATAAAGTATGATAATTAAAAATGGTAAAAAACTGCACTAAGAAGTATGTCTCTTAAGCTGCACCCAGTAATTGAGAGCAACAATATTCTTAAAGCATTTTTACAAAGTTGAATCTGCCTGGCTCTCACTGTGATTCTACATGCAGTCTGCTCACATATTCATGTTCTTAACTGAAACCTTTAAATCAGATTATGCTGCTGTGAGAAATCAAGCATGGAAATTATAGGATTTTGTTTCAAACTGTTCTGAGTTAATCCATTGAATATTCTTGATGCACTGCTTATGAAAAGCAAGGAATGATTAAAATGATTTAGTTTTCAAACATGTAGTAATAGAGATGAAACTGACAATTTTATTGTCATGATTAAAAGATATACTTTCAGCTTCAAAAGTTGAATGATTGCAAATTAAGCAGCATTAAATGTATAGAACCTGCTGTTATACTTTTGCATTTTTGAAAAGTTTTCTTGCACTTAAATTTCTTTTTGGTACTGTTGTCTTTATAACTACAGCTGATTGTTGTTTCACCAAATCTTTATACATCCAGAATTGTATAATTGCTCCTCACTGCTGTTTTGCACTTTATACTAAAATATAGTTGTGCTGCCTTTAAGTCAATCAGTTTCTTGTTGAAAAGTGCTTTCCATTTTGTTTGCCTGAGAAACTGCACTTGTTTGTTTTAACTTGTTTATTTACTGCACTCTGGGAGTGCAAAACTGTTTCTACATTAAGATGATGTACACTCCTGTGGCAGTAGGGGTAGCAGGACTCTTCTGAGCTAGTAATCACTGTTGGACACCTCAAAGTCTGAGGTAATGATTGGCTAGAGGGCAACGTTGTTTTGAGACTTTTTCTTGCCAGCATAAAACTGTGCTTGTGTGACACTACTCATGCTGGTTAACAGCACCTAAAATTGAAATTTTCTATATAAGACTACCCCTAAAATTTCCTTAGTACTTAGTTACACAAAGAGTAACAAGTTTGTACATTGAGGAGCACCCCATATGAGTTTAGTCTTATATAGTCTTGATTGTTGTCTATACTCTTACTAACCATGCTAATAAGCTGGAAACCCCTCTTGTATCATCTGCTTGTAGATCATGTAATAAGGATCTATAACAATGGTTATGTACTTTCCTACTGTCTCTGTAGCCATCTTAGTTGATATGGACATCTTGTGTCAATGCTGCAGTTGTGTCATGTTTACTGACAGCCTCCCAATTCTTAATCAAACTGATAGATGTATTTACACAATGTCACTGGAGGCAAGGCTCTAGCATATAAAAATGTGTAATCTCAAACAGGTTGTCAGAAAACATGCACACTGCACACAGCACCCACCACACATATTATGGACCCAGGCACATAGATCCACATATGCTGAGAATTTTAAATGTAATTTTGCTAAACCAGAAAGACTTCCCAGATGTTTCGCTCACACTGAATATCCTCAGCAACCTCAAAAGCACTCTATCAAAACAACACCTGCCAGGACACATACAGCCATATATTATGGTGTCTCAAGTCTTAAGGCCATAAGGATGCCACTATACAATACAATATCTTGGTCACAGGAAACTCCATTATGAGACACACAGGTTTCCCATTCACTAACCAAAGTAAGGACTGAGTCATGCTCAGTTGTCTATTAGGGGCAAGGGGCTAAGATGTGCCAGTTCATGCACTGAGGTTGTTGAAACACAAGTACCAATATGACTTATTCATAGTCCATATGGGTATAAATCACCTGAGACCTACATCCCTGGACTATATGAAGAGAGAGAGAGAAGATGGAGCTTTTGGACTATGTGTCCCAGTCCAGTATGAGCCTAGCAATGAGCAGCATTCTATTTTCTCCAAGAATGATACCACAATATGAACAGCAAATAATTGACAATAATAATTGGCTTGGATTTCATTTCCAGAGGGGTGCAGTATTTCTCAGACTGGGAGGATATGCTTTGTCAGAGATGGTCTGCAGCTTTCACATCTGGACATTCAAATATTGGTTAATTCCTTGTCCATCTGCATTGTGCCTTTTTAGGTATTGCTAACCTCTTAAACCTTTTGACACAGCAAAAGCAAACAGAGAATATTTGAATGTGCTACTGCTCACTGATAGATGTCTAAACAAAATACTCCACTCTTTACAAGCTCTCCTTACCCCAGAGAATGCATATACTGTGTAGTTACTGAGACACTGCTTAGAGCTGCTGAAAGCACTCTAGCAGTGCAGAGCTATAATGCTTTCCACACATTTAGATGAGTTACTGCACAGGATGGAAGAAAAGGTGATAGTCTCTCAATGTTCATTGAAAACAAACTAATCAAACAGTATGAAGCACTTTAGCTTTTGAACGTCCAAATTACTAAAGGCAAAATCCCATACTGCATCCTTGTAAGCTATACATTCCCTATATGAGCCAGAGAAACTATAGCTCTTATTTAAATGTACTAGAGACACTCCACACTCAACCCAATACCATATTCATGCATGAGAATCATACACAACCACAGAAATGCAGGCCTAGAGATTCCTGGATTTTGCTAACACAAATAGCTTGGGCCAAATAGTCTGTTTGCCCACTAGGGTCACAAACATCCATGTCCTGGTCCTCACAACCATGGGAGTAATGTCCACACTGGTCAGGTCAGACCATAAAGCTGCTTCTTTTGAAATAAAAATTAAATCCAGGACCCCAGAAAACCCTGTTACTTTTAGGAATTATTCTAAGGCACGTTTTCTATAATTAAGAGACACCATGATAAAATTTCATGACACCCAAACCCTGAGAATTATGCTGCCTATGTGGAATTGATCACAGAAACCCTGTGCAATCATGTAAATAGCTGCACTTAAGCAGCTCTACCTATCTGGAAAAAGCACATGACAAAGCCAGAAAGAAGCCACTCTGATGAAATCCCAGCATCAATAGGCTGTATAACAAAAGAAAGAAATTCATTGTCAGATTAGAAAGATCAATGTCCAGCATGGCAAAATCTCCCTCATCAATCTAAACAATCATCTTAGAGGGTAATTAAGTCTACCAAAGGCAAGTCTGAAGTAAAAAATAGCCTCACAGGTCAAGGGCAATCACAAGACTTTCTTCAGCTATGTCTGCAACTTTAAAGGCAATACACAGCATTGTGCTGAACTAATTATAAGTGAAGCCATCTATACTGAATCTGAGTCAGAAGACATAGAGATTCTACTGACCAACAAATTTACCTCAGGTTCTGCCCCCCTCTTCCACCACTCACTCTGCAGGAAATATACTGAGACATAACTCCACCAATTATCACTAGGGAACAAGTCCACAATACACTTTCCAAGGCCAAAAACACTGCATCAGTGGGCCCCCCAAAAATCCCAGGATGTATCATTAATAGCAAGAAGCATGACCTATCAGGACCACAAGAATCATTATTTAATGTAGTCTCCAAACAGGCTTTGTTCCAAATGAATGGAGGACATCAACCATTATCCCACAGCATAAGGACAGGCAAGCCCATACTTCTAATTAGTCTCATATGCAAGACCATGGAAAGAATTATCATGGATATAATAAACAATGATATAGGAAACCTTCAGTCACTCTTTCCAAAGCAGTCTGGTTTTGTCCAGGGCAGATCATGCCTACTCAACCAAGTGGACCTCTCTGAGAAGGTCACCAAAACAATGGACAAGGGAAAACAGTGCATACTGCCTACCTTGGTCTGGCCAAAGCTTTTAGCAAAACACACCACACAGGCAGTCCTGCCAAACTCATGAAACTATGCATTAACTCCCATGTCACCTTAGTGCTGGCTGGTTCACAGATAGGACCCAAGAAATTAGAATAGGGGAAACTACCACCACAGAGACCAGTCACTAGCAGAGTGCCTCAGGGCTTGATGCATGGGTCACTCATTTTTGGCATGTATTTCAATGATGTTAGGATCAACATTAATGGCCTCTGGCTGACCAGGTTTGCAGATGTCTGAAAACTGGGTGTAATCATAGACTCCCCAGTGACATAAATACCACCTAAGAAGGCCTAATTCAGAGAAATAACTGGTGCCAGAGCCAAAACATAAAACACAATGCAAAGAAATGCATATTATCATTTAGGAAGTCTGCTTCCCCTGGAAACTGACAATATACCTTTAAGAGTAGACTCCGATGTCAGGGATTTTGGAGCACATCTAGGCAACAATCTGGCTTTTGACCATCATGTGCTTAAAGTGGTAAGGAAATCATTCTATTTGGTGCAACATTTAAGCAAGATTACTGAATCTTGGTCCAAGAATATCATTGTTCTTTTGTACTTTTTTTCTCAACAAACCAGTCATTGCGTAAAGTGCCCCTTTTGGTATATATCTGACTAAGAATATTGAACAACTACAGCATTCATAGAAGTTCCTCACAAAAGGAATACAGGGCCTAAAATGCCCTATGGAGACAGTCTCACATGCCTGTCTCTGTATTTGGTATCCTACAGGCTGTTTTGAGGTGATCTATGCCTGCTCTACAAGGCATTCTGTAATTCCACAATAATGGATCTGTTCCATAGTCACAAAATAAATTGCATTAGAATTACCAGGTCTAGGGAGCTAAATTTTACCTGCAAAATAAATGTCATGCTGCAGGAGTAGGTATATGTCTTAGAGATTTCCCATGTTCTGGCATAGACTTCAATCCATGTCAAGCAGTGCTCATCCCTAACCTAATTGAAGTGTAACTTGAATCAGTAGATGAGAAAATGAAACTTTACCCTGGTCTGACACCTATGTCTCAGATAGAGGCAGGCAGCCTGTAAATGCTTGAACATCCATTTCAGAGTCTACATACTCCACATAAACAGCTCTTGGGTGCCAGTTACATTTGAATGCAATTTGGATGCATGGCCAGGCCTAAAAAGGTATCCTAGGGGTCATTAGCCTAGGCTTTAATGTAGCAAGCATGGGATGAAGTGGGGACCTACTCCAGGTGCTACCTGTTATGAGGCACAATCATGCATTTCCTGCATTCTTCTTTCTGTAGTGGAATGTCTGAATGCCAGTACAGAAAGGGAGTTCAGCACATTACCACTTTAAGCTGTAGCTGTAGAAAATGTCGCAATCAACATAACTACAGTTCAGAAAATGTGATGTTTATTTAGTTTTCTTTGCTTTGCTCTTCACCTGAAGAGCTTTGACAGGAAGGGTTGTGCATCTGGCTTGGAAAGTCAGAGTAAGAAAGGAGACTTTTTTTTCTATTATTTTTTTAAATAACTCTTCCAATGAATAGCGTGAAGAAGGATTTCTATATACTCTGGCTGGTTGGATAGCCAGTCTATCTTCATGATTCCCAGCCTTCACCACACCAATAACTGTACAATGCACCTTTCTTCATGTAACTCCATATACGTCTTCCAGTAATGTGTAACTGAAGTGTACCACCTTTGTCACAGTTAGCTGTCACACAGCTTATGGGAAATACCTGGGTTTTCTTTCAGTGGAATATACATGACTGACTGATGGTGCGGAACTCCAATCAAGTCGTTACACCAGATGCATGTGTGCTACCTGTTCTGATTATGCACACACTGCATACATAGCCATTTGACAGCATAATGCCATGTATATCATTCATGAAAGTGTGGATTGTGCCATATATATATATATATATATATATGTGTGTGTGTGTGTGTGTGTGTGTGTGTGTGTGTGTGTGTGTGTGCAGACTCATTTCTTATCACTCTAAATTACATACATTATATCGGAGGCATGAGATTACTGGTGGTATTATTCTGATATTCTCCATGATTGTGGTTGGTTCTTCTAATGTTTTCCATGAGGCTTTACCTGTGCACACCTTGCTGAAGACCTCCGCTGAGAGTACAGTCATATTCAGGCATATCAATTTGCACAGCTTCATAATATGCACCCTACCCCAACTGTATGTCAGATCCCTGATTACTCATGTAAGGATGCTTATCTCACACAGACATCCTCCCCATTGTTATAACACCTTGTGTGACAGTCACATAAAACGCATTCTCGCTGTATAGTCCCTACTGTACCATATACAGTAGATATGTGATCAATGTTGCTGCTACAACCATCTTCCACTTGCATGCCCTCCTCTGCTGTATATTAGGTTGTTTCACCTGTCCTCTTTCCCCTGTGTTCACTCCTACAATTCATCTGTGTGTCTCTAGTCAATAAACACACTTCTCCTGAGTGTTCATTTTACATGGCAGTCCATGTCCAGTTACAGATCATTTATGCAGCTTCAGTACATAATGTCAGGAATTGGTTATCACAATACTCTGCACTGTAGATACACTGTCCTGTACTGTGTTTGGACCATATACTTTGCATTGATACCTCTCAATTGTCCAGATATTACCAGGATATCCAGATGTGTTCCTTATCAAATTTGTGGCTTTCTGCAATATCACTGGGATGATCTCAGGACTGATGTGAGTCAATATTATATATATTTGAGTTTGTACTTCTCAACTGTCCTGATTTTTGCAGAATGTCCAGTTTTTGTCTCATATTTTTGATCTTTTCCTCATAACATTTTGGTTTTCTGGCAATTCATTGGCATGTCATTATGGATTGATGTCAGAAGCTGATGACAGACATTTGATTTTCAAACCCCATGCTCTTCAGAAAATTCATGCTACTGTACAACCTATTATTCAATCATCTTTCTAAGTTTGGAAGAACAATATTGGAATCTTTCACTATCAGGGGCCCTTTGTCTCCCCATTATTTATGGTTTTGTCCAGATTTCTTGCTCTAAGAGGTTGAGAGGCTTGTCTGAGTTTCATTCTATCAATTGTAGCGTGACATTTATGTCAAATATGTCCCTATTTCTGGTTAATTGTCCCCACATTATGTTGGCCTTTGTACAAATGTGTTGCACTAACAGATTGACAGCTGTCTGTGAAGTCCTGCTAATCATTGTGGTATTCAGCACAAATCCACAGACTGTAGGTGCTCTGTGTTAAACAAAATTGCTATCTGCATTTGCTTGCATGGTTTCCTGGCCTGCATCATTGTTGCCAGCCATGAAACCTCACTTAGACATGGCCCATGGCATTAATATGCATTGCATAGTGGTGTGGGCTGCCACTCACTGCGCACCACTGCATATAAATGTAAACTCTGTGTAGGCTTTAAGCAGAACCTACACAGAGTATATTAAATCCTAGGGCTTGTCTTAATTAACTCTATTGCCTTCTGCTCTACTCTTCAGGTATTTTTTTCTTAGTTAAATCAGGGCATTTGTTAATCACCTTCTTCATCAGGATCAGACTCTCTTGTCCCAGTAATCTGTCTACATTCAGGGTCTTAAGCTAAATCAGCTTATTAGATTTTATAGATTGTTTTGGAAAACACATAAATAGTTCAGTCATTCTGAATCCCTGAACACTAACATCCCACCCTAAACCAAGGAATTTCCTGTCATACTGAATCACAGAATTGGTAAAAGTGCCTCTTTCTGTCATAAGCAAACTAATAAATATGTCAAATTTCCAGTATAGTGGGATAATAAAATTAAGAAATTATATAACAAGAAACATAAGCTCATATCCTTATATAAATTTAGGTACCTCCAAGGTCATTCAACACAACTTAATCAAATTAGTAAAAAACTCAACAATCTAATGATAAACACCAGGGCTATCTACAAGGGCAACATTTTCCCCAACACTTAGGAAAACTGTAAGAGCTTTTTTTAATTATACATACAAAAACTAAAATAATACCTTTCCATGCCCTAAACTCATAATAAGTAGTGCTGTCCACACCGACACAGATTTCATAGCAAATGCCTAGATTAAAAAAAAAAACAGCTCCAGTTTCACTCCATCTAGTATATCCTCAGTACCCCATACCAGTCAGGCCAGCTCATTGATATTGGCCATGTCTCGACTGCCCTGTGTCAGACAAAAAATAATAACCCCAGGGTACCAGCCAATATACTTGGCAGGATTACTTAACATTACCTCTCTTAAATATCTCCCACCAAAATCTCTCTACAGAGTAAGTATCTTAAGAATGGATAAACACCATAGTCCTTTCCCTCCATAAGGATTGTCCTTCCTATTATCCTGGTTTCTATAGACCCATCAGTCTCACAAACCTTACAGCAATAAAACTAGCAATTGTTGAAATAGTCAATAAGGGCAAATAAGGTGTAAAGGCTGTAGATCTTTTGCATTTTCATTTTGTCAAGGATAGATCATGACTTCTTAATCCTCTTAGCTTCTTCAGAAAGTCAACAAAACCCCATATGGCAAACTATGCATTCATACTATTTATCTGGGCTTAACCAAAGCATTCCAAACAATTCATCATTCTGGTTTCATAAATAAGTTAACCCAAATATCATAAATAAGCTTTCAGTTTAGTTCAGTTCTCTTATTTGTACCCTTATGTAAATTTAGTTTATAGTCACAAAGTTAGCGTTGGTCACAAAACATACCTTTAAACATATAACATAAATTCATTTAACAAAAACATAAAAAAAAAAAAAAAAAAAAAAAAAGAGAGATTTTAAAGGCAACAGTTTTAATGACAGGGAGTTTATATCCTATATTGCACATCTCCACATCCTTTATTGCACATCATTACTTATTTAAAGAGCCATCATTATGCCTATCTATTTTGCATTTCAAAATAGATATTTTCAATCAGATAAAAAGCTGCAATTCAAACATACTACACATGGCAATTATTCTTTTAATTGAACACATTTGTTATTAATCTGAGCAATAGCTACTGGAATAAAACTATTCTTATACCATTTTGTTTTATACATTGGGAACATATACTTTCTTCCAGATGAAAGAAGTTGAAATTCAACATATAATGGATGTAAAACATCCGTCAAATTTGATCCAGTTATTTTTACAAATCTTCTAGAATATAAAGAATTAAGGTTCAGTTGTTCTCCAATCAGCTTCCTAGACCATTTTACGATCTGATTCAATGAATTCTTATTTGTCATAGACAAATCCATAGAAATCCAAAGAAAATGATAAAATTGATTGAATGAAAGTACAGTAAAATAATTTTTGATCTATGTATAATTGGGATAATTTTTGCAAACAAAACAATCTCTGATGTCTTTTTCAACACATAGCTTCACAATTTTCCTCAAAATTCAACTTTGAATCTATAATTGTCCAAAGACCCTTTATAACTGTTACATCATGCGTATGTGCATGTTTTCTAATATTAATTATCATACCTTTACTTTTAGCTACATTTAACTGAAGATAAGACTCATCACACCATTTAACAAAAGCAGTAATAACCTGCCCATGACTATTCTCGTTATCTTTAAGCTGACTAATTTCAACAGCATCATCTGCATATTTCAAAATGGTTCTATTTTCATGCATACTCCTACACGTTTGTATAAAGCATAAACAATAGGGCAAAAGTACACATCCTTGTGGAGATCCAGTTGAAGAATGCACTTGGTGAGACAAAGTTTTATTTACTCTAACTCTGTGTGTTCTATTAGTCAAAAAATTTAGAATCCAGCCCATAAGAATAATGCTGAAATCAAACTGTTCATGCAATTGGCCAATCAAAAATTGCATATGATCTACACATGTTCTGTTTTCTTTAAAATGTTTAACTTTATCAACCCTTCCGGAGTTTTCCTTATGACTGATGTAACAGCTACAGGTCTGAAATGATCAAAAAATTTTAGACATTTCGATTTCAGAACTGGAAATACCACAGCATCTTTTCACATCTTAGGTACATGCTGTGTCTGTAATGATCTATTAAAGATATAATGAAAAACAGAACTTAATTCTCTTTCACAAGTTGATCTATACTTGAGTATTGATTATCTACAAGTTGTTGCTTCAAATCATGTATGTCATTACTAAAATCAAAAATATCAAAATGATTGAAAAAAGAATTAAGGGCACTGGCAAAATCAAACTTTGTATCTCAACCATCTAAGCTGATCTGGCCATTATTATTTGACTTCTGAGCCTGCTATAGTTTTCACACTAGATCATACAGATTCAAGATTATTTGCAGCCATCTTACTCTCTAACTCAGTTTTATATTTTTGTTTTGCTCTTAAAACTTCTATTTTCAACTCTTTAGTGGCTCTATGCAAATGAAACACATTTCCCTTCTTAAAAGCCTCTGTCTTTTTTCTTTAGGCTAGACTTAACAGATTTGTCTACCCATGGCTTATTATTTGGGTAAACTTTAACTTGCTTACATGGTACAATCATATCCCTATGAAAAACGATATAGGAACATATCACATCAACAAAATTGTCCAAATCATCACAACAAGATCATTTAAATATGCTCAATCAGTACAATCATAACATTTCTGTAGACGCCATACCAACTCTTCATTCCAAATCTTTATAACCTTTTTCTGTACCTTCTCCCCCTTCAAAGCTGTTTTATACATTGGTAATAACTGCATGCAGTTATGATCCACTAAACCCAAAGGAGGTAATGAGCATGCTTAATATGCATCTTTTATCGACTCATAGCAAAGATCTAGAGTCCTATCTCACTTTGTTGGACAACAAACATATAGATAAAAATGAACAAGTGTCTTTTTAAAAGAAACATGATTAAAGTCACCCAATATAAAATTTGGCACCTCATATGAAATCATCTGTAATTTTTGTATTATCTCAAAAATAATATTTGAGGCAAAAGTAGCATTTGCTTTTGGGTGAATATATACTACTATTATAAAGAGTTGTGGAAATTCTCGTGGCAAGTAAAAAGGATATAAAAAAACACTGATAGAAGCTCAACATCTGATGCACAAATACATTCTCTAACAGTCACGGAGTTGCAGTATTGTTTTTCAAATATAAGCATACCCCACCTCCTTGAGTTTTCCTCATCAATTCAACTCTTCGATCCAACTGAAATGCTACTCGAAAACCATCAATAAAGAAATCATCATCCTGATCATAGTCTCTAAGTCAAATTTTCATAAACACCAAAATGCAGCAGTCTGTAAAGTCTTTATGATAACAAACATTCCCCTGAAGTTCATCAATTTTATTTCTCAGAGACTGAACATTTCCCATAATCATTAAAGGCAATGGAATTCTATTAAACTGCTGTTTCTTTAGACGCACTCTAACACCCCCTCTTTTACTTCACTTCTTCTTACTGTTCCTCATTGTACTATTGGTCTCTTTAGTATGTCTCAAAATGTCATCAAATAACCGTGGTACAAATACTTTTGTGCAAACTGCATTCACACAATTCAGTCTCAGCAACTCTTCCCCGCTATATTGCATCTTGGCTTCCTGATGTGCAACTCCATTAACTCCACAAATAAATGCAAATGCAAAGTAAAATAAAACAGCTAAAACAATAAAATGATGTAAATCCATTTGTAAAAAAGAAAAACAACACGGCAAACACAAACATACACAAGATGCCAAACACTACTCTCTCATTGCCAGTCGGTGCATACATACCAACTATAAAACATCAAACCTTTTGCAGTTCACTGAGTTGCCACTTGACTATCAGACATAAGACAGTTGGTCATAACAAATTTTCCTTTTTCCAAAAAGCATAATATAAATAGTGTAAGTTTTCAAGCTTTGGTCTAGGCCTCCTCCTCTTTGTAACCTGCTTCTCTGAAGTACAGGCAGTTGCTAATACCCTTCAACCTGTTAAATTTGCAGACAGCTGCAAGCTATAACTCATCTTAACCATCCTCTGATTCATTAATAGCCTGACAATGCCTGGATAATAATAGTAGCTAGTGCTGTAATCAAATCTGCACCATAAACTTAAAGAATAATGTTACAGTCACTTTTGTTAAAACTAGGGTTAGGGCATAGTATAAAATAAAAGGAACTTACATTAAGCCTGACATCCTGAAATAGGATTTAGGAAATTACATGGGCAATGAGCTGTCCTTGAATTAGCGCATCATATCTCATCATTGTCAGTTCTCAATCAGATGCACATCCATCCTAATTCCACTTTATTCTGCTTTCATTTGCCCCATTATAGAATACAATACTACATTTCACATGTATAGCTTTAAACAACTCTCCCAGCAAAAAAACACCTTGACATTTTATAACCAAAATAATCCAAGATATAAGGAACAGTTCATATTTGGATAGAATCAAAATGATGTCCTTATTTTTTATGGTACATAAAATTGTATGAAACTGATCTGTTCCTTGTCTTCTGAGATACAACTTCCTTTTCCTTGAAAAGGACAACTGAGATATAACCCTTCCTCTCCTTTCTTCACTTCCTTTCAACATCTGCATTCATCTATTGCAAATGAGTTATTTAATTAGTTGTTTATTTGCATTTGTTTCCAGGCAAGTCTGACTGAGCAGCAATCTTTTTCAATGGAGGCATGAGGAAAAAAGTACAGTTATACAGACATCCGGGATATCATTTGCATTGTTTCATCATTTCAGTTCAGTTTTACTTATGAGTAACAGTTCCATTATTCCCGTAATCATAACCATATCTCCTTGACCTTCTTTTTATGAAAATTATCCCATACTTTTTTCATATTTTGCAACTCTTTATATAACACTTTACAGTTTCTACCTCCAACAAGCCAAACTCTCCCAATGACCTTCCTCAGCTAGTAGTTTTGATGTCTTATATCACCAATGTAGTAACCTCATGAGCTGAAGCCTCAGTGGACCTGATACATTTAAGACTGTCACCATGTCTGCCTTATTTCATTTCTCATCATTTGTCAATGCCCCACTTTCTTTAATCCCATCTCTCTCTATATTAAGCATATATAAATATATATATATATATATATATATATATATATATATATATATGTATATATATTTCGATTCCCCATTTTCTCTCATCTTACAACTGCTCCATATATCCCAGATGTTTCTTCTCATTTCTCTACCACATTCTAAACACTTGTTGCAGGTGTTCACTTATTACATACTTTATTCTGGCCCACTGTGATCATCTCAGCCTTAATGTCTCCCGCAAATTTTTTTCCACTTTATCCATGTTGCCTTTTCTATCTCCAATGTTCCTCCCGCTCTTGTTATCTTTATTTTCCCATACTTACCATCTAGCTGTCTCATATTCTATGCTCCACCACAGTCTTTGTGCTACATTTACTGCCATTATTTATTTCCTAAATGTAAGCATCCACCATCCCCAATGATGTTCCTCACTTTCTTTCTTTCTTTCTCAATCCTGCTTTTTCCTACTCCAAGCAAATTAGGTTCATAGGTTCATAGTTTCATAGATTATAGGTTCATAGATTAGTACTAAGCTAACTGCCCTTGCAAGTTATTTTAAGCCTAGCCAATTATCCCTTGTGAGACTCATACCCTAAACCTTGTGCTTGTAAGGCAAACACCTTAACCATTAGGTCACCCTCCTAACCCTCCTACAATCCTACAATTTCTCTACTTCCCATAGCTACAGTGCCTAAGGCTCTAATTGCACATTCCCTAATAAACTGATCAGTAATCATAATGCCATCATACTTACTACCGTTGTCCTTCCACTCATTGTACTTACCCCGCTCCACTACTTGTCCAGCATCTCCTTATCCCACAACTCCACCCAATTGTTTCTCCTTCTGTCCATTGTAAAACATACCTTAACTTCCAGGAGTTTCTCATCTCCCTTTGTCCATGACAAACCTACTAGATTTTAAACGTTTTCCCACCACTATTACAAAGGACTTCTTGGGATAGTAATCTATACCCGACTCTTTACTAAACTTCTCAAAAATCATTAGAACTTGGGGTTATATCCTGTTTGCATATTCCAATAATAACATATTGTTATCAACAAACATGTTTATACTAGCTTTCTCCTTAACTCCTAAACTCTTTATCAACCTTTAATCGTGTGGACTATTTTCTTCCAGAATTTAGATAAAGATTCTTGGAAATAATGGACTACCATGCCTCTCATTCTCATTCTAATGTACCTCCACTATTTCTGCCTGCCACATATACTTTAATATCACCCCTTCTTCTCTTCCTATTCTATCAGTCAGTTTCACTATATATTCTTCCATACACATCCCTAGTTGTTTATAACAATCAACTGGAAACCCAACTGCACTTTCCTTTTCTTTTTATTTTAGC
Organism: Protopterus annectens; assembly: GCF_019279795.1. Taxonomy (NCBI): domain Eukaryota; kingdom Metazoa; phylum Chordata; order Ceratodontiformes; family Protopteridae; genus Protopterus; species Protopterus annectens. The sequence goes on from NC_056730.1 coordinate 1,027,939,662, forward strand.
AAGCTTACCGTTCTGTAAGCATATTATAGCTAGTCAATCACTCCAAGTTCAGTTCAACATACTTTCCCTCCTTATTGGGTTATTAACCTCCCAGCATTAAAGAATCCCTACCCTTCACCCTGTCTTGATGCACACCATGTAGGTACACCAATTCTTATAAATCCCCGACAGATAAGATTTGTCAGATATGATGGGTAACCATTTGACATGTTGGGACATACTAGACTGCATTCCAAATCATGGGGACTGAATGACCAAAAGAACGGACCTACATATGCTAAGTCTGAGATGCCATTTTTAGGAATATTCCCTTTTCTCTGAGGTATGGAGATCTTGGATTTTGCATATATAAGTTTGGGGTGGGAGGGGCTTACCCACCCCACACACACAAAATTAAGGTTTAAAGAAAATAGCAATTTTTTACATTCACCCTTCTTTGGGTTTTCGGTCTTTTTTCCAGCTTTTCAGCACTCAGCATTTCGAATGCCAACATTTCAATATGGAGCCGATATGATACATGTCACCCCCCCCTTAGTAGTCACTTAAATATTGTTCCCCAGTCATAGTCCTCTAATTCTGTATGACATTGTTCATTGCCTTGATTCTATCTCACTACCTGCCAGCCTGTACAGCCACAGCATCTATTATTGCTACTTTCATCAAGTACCTTCACATGTTGTATCTCATATGCTTAGTTTTTCTAAAGTCATCTTTGCCTTTGCAGTTATGCTACTGAAGAATAGACTGGATTGTCTCTGTAAAGTATGTGCCTTAAGTTGTATATTATACTATTTTTACTATAATCAAAGACATATACATGCTTACATCTTAGCTATTCATAATACAAGACTCCTTGTTAAACTATGAATACACTAGCATATATAAACATTGAATTCATCCATTGATATTATTTTAAATATGTACAGAACAGGAAAGCACCCCATCCCCAGCCCCAATGTGACAACTGGCATTTGACCAACATGTAGACAAGATATTAAAAAAATCATTATATGTTACCTAGGTCATAAGAAAGGGTATGGCAATCTGGTCCAATGAAGTTGTAGTACCACTCTGCTCAGCCCTTATCAGACCCATCAGTGAGTACAATGCCCGCTTTGGCATGTACCTAACCAGGTATTTGGAACAATTGGGATTCCCTCTGAGAATCCAAGATGTGAATACCCTCTCCCACACAGATCTCCTTAAGGTCCTGTTTCTGTACTCAACCTCCAACAGGTTACAGAGAGGTGATCTATGCCTAACATATAAGGCATATTTGGATCCAGCACAGATGGATCTCTTGGAGATCCAAAAAACAAACATCACCAGATATACTAGATTCAAGGATATGGACTTTGCCTGCATAAATTGAACATGCTGAAGAGATTGATATGTGTCTCAAGGTATCCCCATGCTATTCAATAAGCTCCCCATCTATGTGAAGCAGAATTCATCCTTGACCCTCTTCAAAAGAAACCTTGATCATTGGATGTGAAATCACAAATTCACCACCCTGTCTGGCCCCATGTCTCTGATAGACAGAGGTTGACAGTAAGTAAATGAATCCCCACCTAGCATACCCCATCCATATAACCTTTAGCTACCTCGGCCACTAAACTGGGTTGGGTTGCACAGCTAGGCTTGTAAAGACCTTGGCCATCAATAGCATGGTATACAATTATGAACCAATGCTGATGTTCCATTCAAATGGAAAACATATAATTTTCTTGGTGGTTCTAAATATCATTGCTTTAGTTTTCGTTGTCTTTAGGGGTTGGGGCTTGTTTTATTAGTTCATCTTCTAGAAGTTGTTTTATTACAGATGGCTTTGTTATTAATCTGAAAAGTGGGATATCATCAGTACAAAGAATCATCCAGCTCTCTTTTTTTGTATTTACAGGGAGGAGACATATTAATAAATATCAGAGGGGAGGGTCAAAATGCTGCCAGCAGCACATTTCCAAAAAACACTCATACTTGGTGCATGAAAATTAAAGCATTACTGTTAAACACATATATGTTAAAAGACTCTCACCAGGAGAATATATTCCTCTAACAGTTATTATTACTGAATGCACATTAACAATGTCATTATTTTTCTTACAATAAATATATAAACATGATTTTTGTAAGAGAATGGGTGATTGCGAATCTAATGCAGACTTTCCATTTTATAGCTTACTTAGATCAAACATTTTATCTTGGAAAAAAAGAATATAGTATTCAAAAATAGAATGTGGGATATTTGAGAATCATCGAACAGATGTCAACAGAATACCTTTAATGCATTGTATGAGAATGCTGTAACTGAGCTGTAGTGCAAATTTTCTTACAGTACCAGAAATGCCACATGTTACATGAATAAATCAATTCTTTGTAACATAGATTCTAGGTATATCACAACAGCATACATCAATGTGACCAGTGTCCAATAATCAGCAAGCCATCCATTGTAACACAACAGATAAGCAAATAATGGATCTCATGCAACAGCCCAACTGCAGAAGCTATTTAACTTATTTACCTTATGGGTCAAAATTAAAGATATTGTCCCTCTTCCTATTCACTGACAGCTGAAACTAGGCACCTCTACACAGGATTCTAGATGACTGTCTTATCTTTATCTTTGCAGGGGCTGGTATTGAAAATCACTGCTTGACTTTCAATAAAATGTAGTTTTTACTGACCTTGTACATGTATGTATGTATGTATGTACGTACGTATGTATGTATGTATGTATGTATGTATGTGTGTTTCACATATGCACATGTGTGTGTATGTTTGTGTGTGTGTGTGTGTGTGTGTGTGTGTGTGTGTGTGTGTGTGTGTGTGTGTGTGTGTGTGTGTGTGTCTCTATGTCTGTGTGTATATATGCATGTGTGGGTATCTGCATAAAATAATCGAGATTGCAAAGGTCAACATGAAAAAAAGAAAAAAAAGAAAAATATATGTTGACTGCACCAAAGTGCATGCTCCAAGAAATAATCCTGGAGCATGCAATTAAAAATTCAATGATTTTACAAGGGGCCAAGCCACCCTGCACCTCCATACCACCTAATAATTATATATACTAACTTTGAGATCTCACAATACCGAGAAAATTGCAAATTCCCCAACCCTGGCAATCTTGCAACACTGTCAACAACGTTCTGGAACCATATATGTACCTGTGAGTCTGCCTAAAATGCATCACTATCATTATGGTCATTATGGTCATGGACATCATAAATTCTCAGAACAAAAGCAAGTAAGATGTATTATAAGCTATACAAGTGATAACAAGTATATCACTGATATAATTAGTAAAAATTGGTCGATTTTGACAGCTAGTGATGAAATTAGGAATCTAATAGGAAGTAGAGCATCATTTACATTTAAGAATATGTTAAATCTGAAAAGAATTTTATGTAATGAGAGGTTTATTGACAATACTATTAGCAGTGCCACTAGAGGCACCATTCCTTGTGGAGGATGTACATTTTGTAAATGGGTATCGACTGATAAGAAATTCTCTAGTCCTGAATTGTTAAAGGAGATTATAATTAATTGTACAGCGAGCTGCAATGATACAAATGTTGTCTATTTAGCTACTTGTATGTCCTGCCCTGTCTTTTATGTGGGCATGACAACAAGGAGGCTCAGGGATAGGATACAAGAGCACCTATATGCAATAAAAAAGCAGGATCAAAAGAATGCATTGTTTAAACATGTTTCTGAATATCCGGACCACACCTTTGTCTTTAGAGTTTTACAAAAAAGGACACCTAATTTAAGAAAAGGTGATAATTTTAATGATTTAGAGAGTTTGGAGTTGAACTGGATATTCAGAACTAGAGCACATAAATACCCTGGCCTCAATAGCTATGTTAGTATCAGATCACAGCTAAAGAAAAGGAAATATTATTCATAAGTACCCTGCAACATATACATATATATCCTTTCAGGAGCGCCTGTATATTTGGTATGGCTATATAAATAGCTAGATGTATATTATACCTCATATACTTTTCACACACATATATTTTTTATTTATATCTTATTTAGTTATATAAAGTTTGTTTTAATTTAAGATGTATGTTTACTCTATACCATACACACTTTTTGTTGACCATTCGGTAAGTGACGCTACACTTATAAACCACAGACATGATTCATTGATTATGGGAGAGAATGTAACCTTCTCTGATAGGTTATTTAATACAGTTTTAAGTATTTGGTTGTTTATTCAATACACATCTTGATACAGATTCTATCAGCTATTGCATTTTCAGTCATTTTATATGTCCCCTCTTTTTAGGAGTCATTTCAACTTTATTTATTCTTAGTATTTTTTAAATACTTAATAAGTTTTCCAATGAGTTTTTATAGAATATATAGGCCTGTATAGAACATGAATTTTTCTTGAAAAGAATATTAGTAATAGGATGAGACACTAAAATGTATATCACTATACTTTTACAGCATACAAGTCTCTACCTAACATTGCTGCTCTTAAAAGAGCAGTAATCTTATTCATTTCATTTTACATTTCTATTCTGTTTTATTATATTCACTACTACCTGTCTATATATTATACAACACTTTGTACTGTTGGTCATTATGTACAAATTCTTGATTTATATATATAAATTTATATCATGTCTCTATATGTTACATTTCTAGTTTTTCTGTACTAACATATTTTTTCTATATTCCAAATATTCATGTCCAACAACAATTTTTTGCAGATGAGTATATATAGATATATTATTTAATGTAATGAAATATTATTGTAGTTTAATTGTGAGTGTAAAAAACAGGAAGGTGGGTTGGTCTCTAGATTCTGTTAAGACGTGGATAGTATATTGAGATTATTTATTTAGTCATTATAAGTATGTATGAAATGTACACTATATGTAACATTGGATATGTGTATATATTTTTTAAGGTAACTCTTACATTCGTTTGAGATGAAATTTTATCATTTATGGTAGTTCTTTACTAAATAATATCAGGAAATGAAAAACAAAATGCAAATTTTATATGCTAAGCAAGTGTTTTTACTATGAATGCATGTCAACTGTATATATATATACCAGCACATCTTGGTTCGTTTTGTTTTGATTTGGGCTGATGTGCTGTAGTTGTAAGGAATATATTTTTTACCTTTAAGGAGCATCCTGACTTTAAGATCCTAATTGATTCATTCAAGGATCAATTAACTAATTAAAGGATATAGTTGAATGATATATAAGTCAGCAGTATTTTAGAGTGTTTTAAACTTGTCTGAAGAAGCGTGCACTTGGCAGCACGCGAAAGCGCTCACATCCTGGATTTTTATATGAATTAAAGCTTTTGCATCAATCGTGGTGTTGGTCTACTTCTTCCTTACTACTATTGGCTTTCTGTGGCTGACCAACTTCAAGGGGAAGGTGCGCTCTTTACCTCAATTATATTTTTTGCTGTTTGGCCTTCACCGACTCCCTACACGATGGAGAATACCAATATTGAGCTTGAATATCATCCTGAAAGAAACATTTCCAATTCCAGATGGGTCCAACTGATGGAACAGAGGTCAAATCCGTTACTAAACATGGACTTATCTATTCAGCTAAATGCAACTGAAACAGGTACTGCTAGTTTGCTTAATGACTTTAATCCGCTCTATAAAGAGCTAGAAAATGACCTGTATAAACAATTTAGGCTTATATGGCAACGCCGGCACTTAGAGGCATGCCTTCATCATAAAGTAGTACCCAGGGGAATGAGGGTACTATGCATGCCCTCGTACGGAAATAGCCATCCCATATTACTAAAGAACTGGCAAAAGTTAAATATAGAACTAGGCTATAAATATATACAACTTATTATTGACTACTTTCAACCCATTGAGGTTGAACTAACAACAAAAACGGAGTCATTATATAAAGACATTTGCAAAAGATTTAAAGGCGAAATGTTTACGAACAAAATAGATAGCCTTATCAATCAGGTCAGTGCCTATGGGGAACGCCTGCAAATTGCCAAATTACGTAAACTGCAGCGAGATGTTCATGATTTCTCCAACGGCCAAGTGTTCTTATGGCCACGCTATAACCAGAGGGAAGGACGGCAACAAACTAATGGTATTGAAAGAGAGACGAGAGGTCCAGCTGAAATTATTGCATCTGTTTCTTTAAAAGACCTAGTAAACTCCGGTGAAGTCACCACGGTCAGCGTGATGAGTAGCTCATGCGCATCCACTGATGACAGCACTCCTCCACCCAACCAACAAGCGCTGACACACGCACGTGAGCCGGGAGCCAAACCAAAATTACAACAGTCTAACCTTGATTCTTTTTTACCCCTACCTGTACGCCAGCGGAGAGAATCCAGAGGGAGGTCGACGAGTCATGGAAGGCGGAAGAGGCATGCATCAGGGGAATCAACGAACAAAAGGGGACGACGAAAAGATTAAAGGACTTATTGTTTAATCTATCAGACAGAACGCTAACCCGTATGGACTATCAGGTATTAAATAGAGGATTGAGCTTTATTCCTGCTCAAATCAGTGATGTATCTGTTTTGTTAACTGAATTACATTTTTTTACCCGTAATATAGCGTTAGCTTTGTTTCACAAACCATCCAATATGAATAATGATGTTTCAAGTGAGGGGGTGGGTGCATTTGAATGTTACAGAAAGAAAAGTACCTTCTCACCTGTTTTACATCCCTATGTTGAATGTTTTCTTAAGGCTTGTGAAAATGACCTATATAAACATTATGATAGTCTTGAGCAAGGCTCTAAAATGCTTTTTCATAACATCTCTAAGGAAGAAAGACTAGCAATGAATGCCCTGTTGAAAGATAAAGAAGTAACCATTAGACCAGCAGATAAGGGAGGGGGTATTGTTGTTCTTAATACAACTGACTATATTAAATACATGATTACACTTTTAAAAGATGACTCCACCTACAGAGAAATAGATAGGAAGACAGTTGATAAGTTGGTATATGAAGTGCACCATGACTTGTATGACATGATGGTAAATAGGCAAATTAGTTATGATTTTTATTTGTTTTTGTTAATTGAACATCCGCTTATACCAAGCATCAAGGGGCTCCCTAAGATGCATAAGGGGAAAACACCACCACCCCTTCGTCCTATTGTTGCAGGACATCAGTGGGTTACAGAGAATATGTCCATATTTGTTGAAAATAAGCTAAAACCCATAGTAAACAAAATCAATACTATTCTGAAAGATTCCTATCAATTGATTGATCATCTTAATAACATACAGGGTAAGATTCTGGAGAAACATCTACTAGTTACATTAGATGTCAAGAGTCTTTTTACGGTGATACCCAATGCATATGGCTTGGAAGCCATAAGACATCTATTGAACGTTTTTGGCCTCTATAATAACAGTGAACAAATTCTACTTAATGCTCTACTAGAATTAGTGCTTACAAGAAATGTTATGATGTTTAACAACGCATATTTTCTACAACAGTGGGGGGTAGCCATGGGCACCCCCTGCGCCAATTCATATGCTAATTTGGTGGTATATGAGTGGGAGACTACTAGTTTGTTTCCACATACAGAATTTAATAAAGTAATAGCATACTACAGATTTGTAGACGATATACTGATGATTTGGGATGGGACACCAGAACAACTTGAAGCTTTCATTACAGATCTAGAAAGGACTACAGATTTTCTGAGATTTTCTCTAGAATACTCATATTCCAATGTTAACTTTCTAGACCTAAATATTACAAAATCAAAAGCAGGTAGGGTAGTCACATCCCTTCATAGAAAAGACTGCTGGAAGAACACATTATTAGTATATGATAGTATGCATCCTAGGTTTATTTTTTCAAATATAATTAAAGGACAGTTTAGTAGGATAAATAGAATCTGTCAAGACAAAGAGGAACGTAATATTGAATTTGATAAACTTGAATGTCTCCTCCTAGATAGAGGGTACAAACAGGCAAATATAGCACATGTAAAAGAAAGATTTATTAATGACGAACAACTTAAACCTAGGGTAATGCATCACTATCATTATGGTCATGGACATCATAAATTCTCAGAACAAAAGCAAGTAAGATGTATTATAAGCTATACAAGTGATAACAAGTATATCACTGATATAATTAGTAAAAATTGGTCGATTTTGACAGCTAGTGATGAAATTAGGAATCTAATAGGAAGTAGAGCATCATTTACATTTAAGAATATGTTAAATCTGAAAAGAATTTTATGTAATGAGAGGTTTATTGACAATACTATTAGCAGTGCCACTAGAGGCACCATTCCTTGTGGAGGATGTACATTTTGTAAATGGGTATCGACTGATAAGAAATTCTCTAGTCCTGAATTGTTAAAGGAGATTATAATTAATTGTACAGCGAGCTGCAATGATACAAATGTTGTCTATTTAGCTACTTGTATGTCCTGCCCTGTCTTTTATGTGGGCATGACAACAAGGAGGCTCAGGGATAGGATACAAGAGCACCTATATGCAATAAAAAAGCAGGATCAAAAGAATGCATTGTTTAAACATGTTTCTGAATATCCGGACCACACCTTTGTCTTTAGAGTTTTACAAAAAAGGACACCTAATTTAAGAAAAGGTGATAATTTTAATGATTTAGAGAGTTTGGAGTTGAACTGGATATTCAGAACTAGAGCACATAAATACCCTGGCCTCAACAGCTATGTTAGTATCAGATCACAGCTAAAGAAAAGGAAATATTATTCATAAGTACCCTGCAACATATACATATATATCCTTTCAGGAGCGCCTGTATATTTGGTATGGCTATATAAATAGCTAGATGTATATTATACCTCATATACTTTTCACACACATATATTTTTTATTTATATCTTATTTAGTTATATAAAGTTTGTTTTAATTTAAGATGTATGTTTACTCTATACCATACACACTTTTTGTTGACCATTCGGTAAGTGACGCTACACTTATAAACCACAGACATGATTCATTGATTATGGGAGAGAATGTAACCTTCTCTGATAGGTTATTTAATACAGTTTTAAGTATTTGGTTGTTTATTCAATACACATCTTGATACAGATTCTATCAGCTATTGCATTTTCAGTCATTTTATATGTCTCCTCTTTTTAAGAGTCATTTCAACTTTATTTATTCTTAGTATTTTTTAAATACTTAATAAGTTTTCCAATGAGTTTTTATAGAATATATAGGCCTGTATAGAACATGAATTTTTCTTGAAAAGAATATTAGTAATAGGATGAGACACTAAAATGTATATTACTATACTTTTACAGCATACAAGTCTCTACCTAATATTGCTGCTCTTAAAAGAGCAGTAATCTTATTCATTTCATTTTACATTTCTATTCTGTTTTATTATATTCACTACTACCTGTCTATATATTATACAACACTTTGTACTGTTGGTCATTATGTACAAATTCTTGATTTATATACATAAATTTATATCATGTCTCTATATGTTACATTTCTAGTATTTCTGTACTAACATATTTTTTCTATATTCCAAATATTCATGTCCAACAACAATTTTTTGCAGATGAGTATATATAGATATATTATTTAATGTAATGAAATATTATTGTAGTTTAATTGTGAGTGTAAAAAACAGGAAGGTGGGTTGGTCTCTAGATTCTGTTAAGACGTGGATAGTATATTGAGATTATTTATTTAGTCATTATAAGTATGTATGAAATGTACACTATATGTAACATTGGATATGTGTATATATTTTTTAAGGTAACTCTTACATTCGTTTGAGATGAAATTTTATCATTTATGGTAGTTCTTTTACTAAATAATATCAGGAAATGAAAAACAAAATGCAAATTTTATATGCTAAGCAAGTGTTTTTACTATGAATGCATGTCAACTGTATATATATATACCAGCACATCTTGGTTAGTTTTGTTTTGATTTGGGCTGATGTGCTGTAGTTGTAAGGAATATATTTTTTTACCTTTAAGGAGCATCCTGACTTTAAGATCCTAATTGATTCATTCAAGGATCAATTAACTAATTAAAGGATATAGTTGAATGATATATAAGTCAGCAGTATTTTAGAGTGTTTTAAACTTGTCTGAAGAAGCGTGCACTTGGCAGCACGCGAAAGCGCTCACATCCTGGATTTTTATATGAATTAAAGCTTTTGCATCAATCGTGGTGTTGGTCTACTTCTTCCTTACTACTATATTGGAAAAAAAGAATATAGTATTCAAAAATAGAATGTGGGATATTTGAGAATCATCGAACAGATGTCAACAGAATACCTTTAATGCATTGTATGAGAATGCTGTAACTGAGCTGTAGTGCAAATTTTCTTACAGTACCAGAAATGCCACATGTTACATGAATAAATCAATTCTTTGTAACATAGATTCTAGGTATATCACAACAGCATACATCAATGTGACCAGTGTCCAATAATCAGCAAGCCATCCATTGTAACACAACAGATAAGCAAATAATGGATCTCATGCAACAGCCCAACTGCAGAAGCTATTTAACTTATTTACCTTATGGGTCAAAATTAAAGATATTGTCCCTCTTCCTATTCACTGACAGCTGAAACTAGGCACCTCTACACAGGATTCTAGATGACTGTCTTATCTTTATCTTTGCAGGGGCTGGTATTGAAAATCACTGCTTGACTTTCAATAAAATGTAGTTTTTACTGACCTTGTACATGTATGTATGTATGTATGTATGTATGTATGTGTGTTTCACATATGCACATGTGTGTGTATGTTTGTGTGTGTGTGTGTGTGTGTGTGTGTGTGTGTGTGTGTGTGTGTGTGTCTCTATGTCTGTGTGTATATATGCATGTGTGGGTATCTGCATAAAATAATCGAGATTGCAAAGGTCAACATGAAAAAAAGAAAAAAAAGAAAAATATATGTTGACTGCACCAAAGTGCATGCTCCAAGAAATAATCCTGGAACATGCAATTAAAAATTCAATGATTTTACAAGGGGCCAAGCCACCCTGCACCTCCATACCATCTAATAATTATATATACTAACTTTGAGATCTCACAATACCGAGAAAATTGCAAATTCCCCAACCCTGGCAATCTTGCAACACTGTCAACAACGTTCTGGAACCATATATGTACCTGTGAGTCTGCCTAAAATGATCTAAATTGAAGAAAGTTGATACAAAAATGGTCAAATTAAAATCATCAAAAAAAGAAAAAAAAAGAAAAACATTATCAGCCAGGTGCTTGTAACAGTTGGGACACCCTCGAAGTTTCCATATCAAGAGAATCCATGGTGTGATTACCCTGTCCCACACGCCTTAAGGCCCTATTTCTGAGATATTGAGACCATTCAAACAAAAACAATGATTTTTGCATGCAGACTGTTTGGATTAAGATTTTTATTTGGCAAGGTTTCTGTAATAACAGGATTGGGAAATATGCCCTTTCCCCATTATTGTGTGATCTCTGAGTAGGTATATATAATTTGTGGCCAGGGGTGAGGGGTAGGGAGTGGGTTACACCCCACTCTTGCAAAATAAATTTTGTTTGCATGCTTTGAGATTTTCCCTGGGGATTCAAAAAAATCCATGTAGGTTTCACGCAAACCTTACATGGAGTGTACGTGTTTGCATAATGAGCAGAAGCACTAATTGCATATGCATGCCCTGCATTGCGCTTACAGGGATACAAGTGATGTTTTGTGGCCAGCAATAGTATTGCTGGCCAGGTCACTGCACAGAGCAGCATGAGTGTAGAAGGAACAAGCATACATGTTTGCCTATGGGCAAACCTGCTCTGCAAGATTGTGCAGACAGCCACAATGACTACCAGGGTTAAAAATACTGCAATGACTACAGTGTTAACACATTAAAGAAAAGTGCACTGAGTGAAATGTACACTACGACAAGTTTTTGCAGACCAAAATAATGGATGTAAGGGTGATAAGCAAGGGAAAAGATAATGTAACATAAATACACTAGGCATGGAAAGTGTGCTGATTAAACTGGCCACAGATGTGAATGGTAGAAACGAAGAAAGAGGAAGAGGGCATGTAAAATATGGCAATGTATACAAGATAGGACATGTTAATGTACGTACACTTCCAAGACAAGTCAGGAGTATAACATTAAGCACGTATTTAGATAGCATAGCACATACTACTGTTAACACCTCAGTGTTTGAGTATATTTATATCATCACACATAACAGCATATATGTGACTGTTACACAAGGTTACATGTCAATGTAGATGGAGGGTTGTGCTCTAAACATCACCAGTATGCTCACTGCAGAGGACATTTAGCAAGAATGGTATATACAATAGTGGGGATGTTTATGTTTTGAAGATCTGCAAAATGACTTCTTTGAATATGACTAAAATGTCAGCATACCTCACAAGCAATCATGGAGATATAGCAACAGATTCCTGGACAACTGTTGACAGAAGTAGGCACAATCAGAAACAATTTTTAAAAAAATTAACAACATTAATCTATTACATTGCCAGCATATGTGAGTTTAAGTTATTATACATATTCTGCAGGAACAGACATGCACAACTGCAATGATTGTCAGTATTCTATAAGGGGAAGTCACCACCCCTTTTTCAGAAGTAAACTGTCTTTGGAGGGGTTAAATGGGACAGTATAAAATCTGAAGTTGAATTCAGAGGTGATCTTGGCCATTTGAAAGGTTGGCATGACACATAAGCCACAAGCCACAAGTTTAAGAATCAAACCCATGCTAACAATGCTGTCAATGATCTCTGTATTTACTGGGTGCAACATGGAAATACTTACCACACATGCATTTTGTATAACACCTTATAGAGAAGTCTGCACTGTCAATTCCTCTTTGGTATGCATACTAAAGAATAATTCTGTTTGGGCAACAAGAAATATGCAATCTCACTGTGCCAAATGTAAAACATTTGACTAAAGCATCACTGGCTGACATAGATATTGGCCATAAGAATAACAACACTTAAAAACAATACATATTTATAAGTGGATTCCCTACAAACAGCTAGGTATTGCATGCATCTGCCACATGTAAATCAATATTATCTGAAGCATCCGCAGTTAAAGAGTGAATTAAGAAGTGGTGTGTTATAATGAATGTTACCGCAGGAGGTGAGACAGATGACAATGCATCTCCTATGCCCATGTGGACAGAAACTACAGCAGTGCAAAGTTTAGTATCAATGAGCAAGATAGCTGTCACTGTGATATTGTTCACAAACCAAACAATGTATGGAGCACACTGTGTAAGCACATATCAGACCTCAAGATGTGCCACATGATCACTGTCCCCTTGACATTGCCAGTGAAAATGTCATACTGGCATGAAATCCTGACATGTGTGCATATGTGTTTATACAAATTATCAAGGAACAATATTAATGAGATTTACTGTTAAGTCCGTGACACTGTACAGTCACACTATAGCTGTACCTAGGATACAATTGGACTTCATAGGTTCATAGGTTAATAGGACAGTACTAGGCTAATGTTCCAAGATAACATAAAAGCCTAGTCATATTTAACATGAGTTTCACAATTTTAAATAGCATTGTGAACAAGGTTCACACAATTATCAGCCTATGCTATATTATGTAACATCAAGTGAATCGTTCCATGAGATACATGGGTGTAACACCATGAGTACAATTACCATTAACCATCCATTGATGTAGGTTGCACTTGAATAGTGTCAGGAAAGGCCTTTGTTTTAAGTGAATTTGATAGTATCTGAGAGATGTTTGTATTTCTCCAACATGATTTATTATGTCAGTGGCTAGGTTAACATCCTTGGAAAGAGTGACAGTTGAGTCAGAATGCAGAATGCCCTATAGGGCAGACGCAAATCAGCATTTAGTAGTCTGTAGAGGACAGAGTACAGTAATATGGCTTTCAATATTTCCACATAGGACTTGATTTTTATACCTTGTATCTTCTTTTCAAAATCTCTTGTGTTGCTCCAGCTGTTGTAGACGGGTGTTGAGTTATATGCAAAAGGGTGCATAGTTCTCAAGTAATGTTGTTATGAAGGTCAAGAACAATGGAATTATAATGTCCTTTGATCTGGATGACATAATCATACTTAAGAGTCGTGCCACATAGAAGGGATTTGTCACCACTATGGACATATAGTGGTCAAATTTCCAATTGCTATCTACCTGAATACATAGATCATATACTGTTGGGCACATTCATTGGGGTGTGCTGTCTATATTGTAATTAGCTTGGGTATTTGCTTAGCAAAAGGGAATAATTATGCTTTTTTGGAGATTTAGTGAGTCTCCATGGCTCTGGCAGTAGTCATTTGTGTGAAATAATTCTTTCTGCAGTATATCAATACATTTATGGATTCAAAGATTGTCCACAATTTGCAGTCATCCACAAAGTTGGTTGGACAAAGGCTGTCAAAGTTTGCCTTGACTTATATTAATTAAATACCAAACAAGAAAGGGCCTAGTATAAAATAATGTGACACTGCACTGCTCACTGGCCTCTTGCTAGAGGTGAATTTATGCACTTTGATAGTATGTGTCCTTTTGGTGATCCATTGTGCTACCCACTTGGTAACATAGTGGCTTATGGCCAGTTGAGACAGTTTCTATGTAATACCTGAGTGTTCAATTGTATCAAATGCCTTGGCCATTTTAACTTAGGTGGGATGCACATTCTTTCCCCTCATCCATGGCCTTGGTGACCTTCTTGAAGACATCAGTCAAGTTTAACAGACATGATCTAGCCTTAATGAATAAAAAATGGGTCGGTTACACAGTCGGGAGAATATCTATGTCTTTGTTGATGAGGTCCATAATAATATGTTCCATTGACTTACAGATAAGGCTGGTCAGGCTTATGGGTCTAGAATTACCTATGTTGGATGATGGTTCCCCCTTGTTCACGCAGATGACAGTTGCTGTGCATCATTCTATCAGAAAATGGCCTGTCTGGAGGCTGTAGTTAAGTAGCAATCTGACTGTGTCTGCTAGGTCATGGTTTCATTTACTGATAAGGCAACCTGGGATATTGTCAGGGCTCATTGATGCAGTGATTTTAGCCTTACAGAGCACACAGATGCTGTCTTGAGAAAGTATGCTGACTAATGTCAGCATTAATACTTTGGTGATGAGTAGAGGGGACAGGGGTGAATTTTGATCCAAATCTGTCAGCTAGCAGGCTGTCTATTGCCTCTAGATGAGTATTGGTAGTGTCATCCACAGCCATCTGTGTGCATAGCTGTTTATTCTCCTTAAGATTTTGTACCTACTCAAAAAAAAAAAAAAAAAAAAAAAAGATTTGTGATGACACCTCCAAATACATCCTTGGGTATGCATCACATGACACACAGTGGAACTGTTAACATAGTTGTATAACTCTACCTATTTCACATCATTATACCACTTGCACATCATATTCCTGTATATTTATCACTGGAAAACTGTGTGTGAGGGTTCTGATACCAAATATGGACACATTACACATGAGGTGGATGTGGTGCATACAGAACTGTTAATGACACAAATGCTGACAGTCACACAATGTTTCTGAGCAACACATGAATATTCCTTGTAAATGACAACACACTCATGCATACAATTAATGCCCCAGAATTGCAAGTAGATCTGACCTAGTTATACGTCTGTGTATATAACAGCATTACAATATGTGGATGAAACAAGGCATATGTGCCCATGTAATCAGTATGATGTAATATTGCTGTATGTCACATAACATTTCATGATGGCAGGTATGCACATGCACACATGTGCCATACTGCAAGTGTCACTGTGATGGCTGAATGAGAAATATGCAGAATTTTGATATACTCTGCTGCAAGAATGTATGCCTTAGTAAGGCAACAATATACATAGCATCATCTCATGTCAACAGCCCCCAAGAGGCATATTACTACAGCTGTTATGCAAGGGACATGTAATCAAATGGCAGCAGTGGCCATTAATGTTTTATCTTAAATCACAGATTGGAATACACTGTTGTAGGGCTACCATACATCCGCACCTCAACACAGCATATGTGGACGACAGCAACTATGGCACGTGCAATGTTCATAGGGTCAAATGGCATTACTATGCTAACTGCCAACATCACATTAAATTCTAGCCATTATTATAGCATTTAAAAATGACTATATCAATATGATGGAAGATAGTAAGGTTATCTGCATATGTGTGTATGTGTTTGATTGTATTATGTACAGCTCTTTGTCCATATGTGACATGTGCACTGCCCCATGACATAATTAGCAATCACACATCCAATGGTCTGCATACGGCTTGCAGAGGGTTCTGGAAGGGCTGTGCTTCACAATGTGGATATGCATCTTTGAGATGATGACATCATCCAGGTTTCTGCAGAAAGCATGTTATGTTGGCCGAGGGAATTAGGGAATCTTGGATTCATAGGGTTATGTTAAAGGTTCTTCTAATTAGGATTGAAATGAAAAGTGATTCAAAAGATCAAATACTGGTAATTAATATACCACCAGCTGCACACACAGTAGTTGAATGAGGTCAGATTTGAACATTAAACCTGTGTAGGTGCAAAGAGTGGATTCCATACAATGCAACATTAGCACCACCACAGATGTCTGACTTTACATTGTCACAGTGCACTTTACAGAGGATTACAAAATCTGTGTATGCTGAAAAGAAGATGGGTGGAGTGTGTTAAATAGATGTGGATTTACATCTGTTGTAAAACTGCCTACCCATATTTGAATGAGCACACACACACACACACACACAAACACACACACACACACACACACACACACACACACACACACACACACACACACACACACACACACACACACACACACATGCACATAATGTCACCAGAAGCACAAACTATCTACCTATACCAGCTAGAAAGCACAGCAGTTAATGCACATGCCAACACAGATATCTGAGTGTAAAGCTGTCAGAGTAAACTTTAGAGGGGATCACATCATAAGTGTATGTTGATAATAAAAAGTGGATAGCAGTGCATGACATAGCTGTAGTCTTGCATCTGGTTTTAAAATTGTCTCCAGACTGATAGTAGAATAAACATACACATAAGTCTACTGTAGGGAGATCAGAACCCCTACCTATTTATCTACAGAATATAATACACCACACTAGCACCGCAGCACAAGTGTGACCTTTATAGTGTCAGACAGCACATTATAGCAGATGACATCATCAGCTTCTGGTGATAAGAAGATATTAGTAAGAGTGTCTCATATGCTGCTCTAAACTGGTCTGCAAAATGACAACTAACTGACCACAAATACACAAGTTGACTCCAGTGAAATTAAAACCCATCACTACCTTCATTAATGACAGGACACAGTACTTAACGCAAGTGCCACATCACAAGTCTAACTTTTATACTGTCATAGAACACTTTATAGCAGATGATATCATCAGTGTATGTTGGGAAGAAGATGTTGAGGGGGCTGTATGAAATTGCTATGTTGTCATGTATGACTGTAAAATTTCATTCTCCATGAGACATGAGTGCTGACATTATGACGCAGACTCATGCTCTTCTGACTATGTTATACATAGCTACACATACAGGAATACACACAATTTATCTGCTGTGTAGTTTGAACCACTACCTATATATTCCAGCTGCAGAACACAGTAGTTAACATTCTCACCATTACTGATGTCTGATGTGTTTTTCCTTATCATAGTGATGTTTATAGAAAATGACATCATCATTATGTTGCAGGTAACATATACTGTTATGAGACTTGTATGTAAAGGCTGGGCTTTGGATTTGCTTTTGTGCTTGCAATGAGCACAAATACTTTAAAAGACAGCTTCTTCACCTATATGCAATAAGTTGTCATAAATGCATGCTGCAGAACTGAGACATACATATTCATGTTCCTTAATATGTAGTGTACAAAGCACACTCAGTCACACATACATGCACACACACACAAATGCACACACATGCACACACACAGACACACACACACACACACACACACACACACACACACACACACACACACACACGCACGCACACACACACACACACACACACACACACACACACACACACACACACACACACACACACACATTTTGTAAACAGCATGAATGCAAGTGTTGATGTATGAGTGTTCATATTCTGATGAATTGATGCCCAAAATAATACATTTATCAGACAATCTCAATGTTTAGTGTCAGTATAAAGCTTTAACAAATATAACAATGCAGTTCTGCTCTTTCTTTATGTATTGTAGTTGACATTAAACCTATTACTGAGACAACATTTTAAGTACATTGTTGCAGGGCACACATTCATCTGAGTCAGTATGTGTTCAGTGAATAGCAAGTCCCTTACCTTTTGTTGTGTTTTTAAAAGCTTTTTGATGGGATGGAGAATAACTGGGCAATAAGCATAGCAATATGTGCCAAACACCTCTTTGCATAGCACATCTCTGAGAAACTGATTTGTGCAAACAATGGAAAAATGTATGTGCAGGCAAGATTCCCATTTCATGACTACAACCTGAACTTGAGAAGAAGTTATCAATATATGCTATGTGAGAAATAGCAGACAGATACAATGTTGTTCATACTGTAGTTAATATTGGAAATGTGTGATAATGTTTATGGCATAATGAACTGTTGCTTTTGCCTTCCCTGCTTGCAGGAGTTAAGCGACAAACAAATAGTGTTCTCTGCTTAAATGGGAAACAAGTAATATTTCTGTCGGTTCACCTTCTTTCACACAAACATGCTAAGTGGTGATGAATGCCATCAGCACCTTGGACAGTACTGTGTGTAAACAAAAACACACCTGCTGTCTAGCTTTCCCTATAGCTGTAGGTGTAAGAGCAGTAAGCTTATAGTCAGGGTCCAAATAACACAGGGTTCAAAGGCAGCTCATTCAAATTTTTTACAAATGGTGTCAGGATGGCATTATATCAGTAAATGTGATAATTACTGCAAATGTGACAAGCAATGACTATAGTAAAGTATGTGGGTGTCTTCCACAATTTTTATCATTAATCCATACATCTACACAGTTGTACGATTATCTGTTTTGCAGACTGCACAGCAAATCACAATTTAATTGTTTGTACAACTTTTTAAAATGACAAGGGGTGGTACATGTTTTGAAATTAATATTTTAGACTTAACAGCTATTATTTGTGTCAAGCTATATATCCTGAAAAGTCTGTGCTGTATGCTTTGTCACAGTAAGGACAGTTTGCACGTGAGATTAGATGAAGATTTCAGCCATCATCACCTGAACATGTACTAACAGAATCCTACAGATGATTTTAAAACACTCCACTGTATACGAGCACTGATACTCTATTGAATTAAGGTAACATGTTAGTATTATCCATTAGCACAGTCAAGTCAGTCTGCAGAGAGCATTCATAAACCTAATAGGTACACACATGTAAAGATGAGATGGAGTGATGGGATGAATACAAGAGAGATGAATATATACCTAGCAGTGTTTTTTAATGGAACATTAATGGAATGGTCATGTTTTTGGTTTGTTGTCATTATTGCCATTAAATTCTGTGTAGCATGAAATGAGTGACACATGAGTAGAGAAGGCTTAGGAGAGGGACAATAGGCTTATGACAAGCAGAACAAGGTTAGCTAAATATGTGGTAGTAATGGGGATGGATGTCACTTCAGATATGCATTTGTGGCACTACTCAATATATCTCCACAAAAAATCATAACTGTGGAAAATTTTAAGATGTGTGATGAAATATGTAATAAAATATGTAAAAATAATGAGAGATGCATCTGCAATCGAACCCTTGAAGCTACTGTAAAAAAAAAAAATCATCAGTCAAGTGATTTGTGTCAAATCTCCACATTGGAATTTGCATTTTGTTACATGCAGCAGTCTAAATAACGGTCAGAGTAAATGTTTCAAAGTAGTGCCTTTACTTTGGTTTAACTCTCTGTTCCTTTAGCGTGGCAAGTTTAAGAAGTATTGCATGAGGATAACGAGACTAGTGGGGCTATGGCAACATTTTTGCCATAGGACATGAAGCACTATTCACCATCGCTTGGCACTGGTGTGCAATGCCAAACTCTTAACAAATGCAGAGGACAAAACGTGAAGGCTTTATTAGCTCAATTTCTGCCAGGTATGTGGTGTGTGATTCTATTTTTGACCAGATTAAAGGTATAAAAATGGGGTAGATAGGAAACTAGTGAAATAGGGGGCAAGCAGGGGAAAGAACAAAGGGGAAATAATACAGTAACTTTCCACATGGAATTAGGAAAAAAACATAGTTATCCCCTTCTTTAACAATGTAATATGAACATGGATAGAAAATTGGATGAATTTGGACTATCACCACAACACAGATGACTATCAGCACTACAATCAAGTTGTATAGCCAGTTGGACCAAATCAGGTGTGTCAAGAAGACACATATGTGAAGTGGAGAGCTATGCATGGGACAATTTTTTTATTTATTTTTTTATTTATTTTTTTGTGGAAGAGGTGCTCATTTTTTTTTTTTTGGATTTCAAAAAGGGAGGAATGTTAGGGAAGGGACCTAGCAATATTAGATCAGGTAGATACAGTAGGTGAGGAAGCAGGTGCAGACAAACATGACAAACAAGACAGACATAGATACACTGATGGACACAAAAGGTTGGGGGACAGCATGATTACAGATAGGTAGGGGACATTAGAGGCATATGCCCATCAAGCATGAGTACAGTGAGAATCAAATCCTTGCCCTCAGAATTGTTTTCACTGTCCTCTTTCTTGGTTCACTGTAGGATTGCTGAAGTATGGATTTTTTTCTGCCTTCCAATGAGCAACTTCACCAGATGGCAGAGACATGAACCAGTGCTACTTTCTAATACCTCATGCACCATCCCTGTCAGCTCCTGTCAGCAGACATAATCCCCACCTCTACCAATTCTCCTGGAGGGTACAAATGCACAAGCTGCAGGGTGAGTGCTCCTGATGTTAATGGCCCAGGTAGTGCAGGGGCTGTGGAGGCAGTACTGCCAGATTGCATCCCAGACGTGCTGGGTGTTGGTGTAGCAGCTGCTGGAGAATTGGCAGTTGGAGCTGCATCAGCTGGCCTATCTTCCTGTGTTGAAAATTGCTTTGTTTGTTGGCAGAAAAGTATGATATCAGAACAGTTTGATCATATATATATATATATATATATATATATATATAGATATATATATATATATATATATATATATATATGTATATATATATATATATATATATATATATATATATATATATATATATATGTATATATAAGAGAGAGAGATAAGGGGTGCGGTCAGACAAAAAAAACAGCTGATTAGAACCATTATATGTCACAAAAAATCTTTATTTCAACTAAATATACTTTAATATTAATCAGATCTTTCAAAATCAAAAAGAAAGTTATGAACTGTTACTAGTAATCCTTGCAATATGCAATTATTGCATATATGCTTATAAAGATAATGCAAATTAAGTTAACAACATAGCATTTATGCCAGTTTTGATGAAATTAATAATAAATAAAGAATTTTTTATAACTAAAATGTATTTGTTACTTGTGGAAATTGAACCCATCAAATTTGAATACACTATTATACTTGCCTAACACAATTACCTACAGCTATATAATAAAATGGGTCTAATTTTATTCAACGAAATTACATTTCTACCAACCGTGTTTTGCGACCCCTTTTTCCTGAAAGTGCATTTATACAAAAATGCACTTTTGCTAAAAAATAACTAACTGAAAACCACAAATCACAAAAACAAAAAAAAAAAAAAAAAAAAAGACAACCCTAAACTCATGTATGCAGGAGGGCAAGCCCCCTTGCACCTCACATGTGGGGGGATGTGGCCCCCTCACCCCATCTACTTATATGTTCTTACTCTGAGATTGCACCACAATGGGAAAAAGGGAAAAGTCCCTTATCCCTGCTGTGCCATGATCTAAGCAACAATCTCTGTTGCTTTTCGCTTACTTGCTTTTTCACGAAAGTGCATTTTCGAATAGATGCACTTTTGGGAAAAAGAGGTCGTGAAATTACGGTTCATAGAAATGTAATTTTGTTGAATGAAATGGGACCCGATAAAACACACATGCTTGCTTTTACAGTTAAGATCGGCATATTTAAGTTGCTAGTACCGTATGGAAGAGCAATAATTTTAATACAGTAATGTTCATTTGTGCTGCATACATACCTCTTGCCTCTCTGAGTCTTTCTTATCATTCAGCATACCCCTCCCTGTTCACTGAGATTTCCTGAGCAGATAGAAAATAAAGAATGAGAGAAAAAGAGACATGAAAGAATTATGCATACTAGTCTTGGCTATCTATAGCTTTCTACATCAGTTAAAGTTGCTTTATCTGTATACTTGCATATATGTGGGATGTTAGCAGTCCTAAACTCATCCAGTCATTGGTTGAGTTGCTCCTGCTTGTGACATTTCATGTCATTGTAATGATGCCTGCATTGCTTCCCAGTGTGTGAAATGCCAGTCGCACTAGAGACAGCCTTGGCTAGACTGTTCCAAGCCTCAGCCTTATACTGAGACCCAGTATAGTCCCCTTGCAGCAGACTATGGCTCTAGTGCTTTATGCATGCAATTAATATTTTAGACTCCTTTATACCTCATCTTTGTGCTGAATTGGGTACCATCCTTCCCAGCTCCTGACATGTCTTCACAGGTCCTCCAAGAACTGTTAAAGTGTTTTCCCACCAATTTGTGATATCACATTTGACAGCCAGTAAGCAAATCCACAGAACTATGACAACTGATTTTGTGAGATGTTAAGCAGAGAGCAATATTGCAAACAGAGAAGAAGGCAATTTATGGAATAGATAGGGTAATGAGACAGCTGGCATTAATTTGTGGCATGTGTGCTGCTATGCATGACAACAGTTTGTCCAATGGTCAACACTAAGATGCTAAATGACTTGGCTTTTAAGACCTGAATTTGGGGGTAATCAATTTTATGACTTGACACATATTAAGGGTATGTGTAGAATGTCAGATTCAAACCTATGTAAAGTAGAGAATTCATATATTTCTATATAGGTGATTTTTGCTCATTGCCATAAAAGAAGTGTTTGCCAAACATGGCTATTACTAATATACACCTTAAAGAGTAAGTGAGTCTGTACTTCCATCAACCATGTATGTGTGTGACTTGACCAGGTCCTGGTTTATTCATTCTCAGGTGTGATGCAGAGGTAATGCATGACAACATACTGGAAATGCATGTACTTGTATTACCTTCAGAGTAGATTTCTGAGTTCTGGGCTGGACCACACAATACAGTCTGTTTTACAGCTATACATGTGTTATGGGAGGTGTGTAGATGACTGTAGGCATCCTGATATTTCAGTGGGAAACATAATACATTACTTAAGGGGTATTACTTAGTTTGTAGTAACCTTGGTTTGATTGTGAGGGTGGAGGTGGGACAACCACATATCCTTTAGTTTTACTAAATGAAAAGTGTCTTTCCAGTGCTTGATGTTGACAGATGTGTACATAAGGAAGACATTAGTTATGTGATAATTATGTGTTTTATCTGTCTCTGTTTTATGTCACATAAGGTTTTGGCATGCATTCTTACAAATCCATGTAAGCCCCCTTTCAATGAATCTGAAAATGAAGTGATAATCCAGACTTTGAAGTGCCATGGAGCCTTTCTGCTTGAGAGATGATGTGGGGATATGGCTGCCGGAATAGACATTTGGAACTATTTAGTCAGTGATGGCAATACAGTAGGAGGTTGCAGCAGGAATTATGATCAGGTGTGTCATCGGGCCACAGATATGATTTCATCAGCCTGGAGGAGATCAGCTGCAGTTGCCCAAGAACAGTGGGCTATGATAGGTGGTGATCCTGCTACTGAGCCTCCAGTGACACCAAATGAAGAGTTCCTGTCCACTGCCTGAGGTCCAGGCAGCTCAGTGGATACTATGCACTGTTTTCTTGATGTCGGTGCTGATGTGGCTGGGTGCACAAGTGTGCCCTAGGAAAAGCATCAAGATAAGCTTACATCTGACAAGATTTATATTTACTTGCATACTAAAATATATAATTTGAATAACACTTCTGATTTTTTTTTTATTTCTATACCTATTGATGAGTTAATAGAGTTCTATGACACAGATGTTCAGGCAAGTTTCAGTTTCAGCTATTTCTTATAGGACATATAGGCAATGGTGTATTTCCTGTCCCCCTGTGTTATTCCCACTGTGATGGTTAATTGCTGCCCTTTCCTTGCTTCATTTCTTTCAGGGCCATCCTGTGTAGAGACATCTGCACATAGTAAGTGAATGTTTATTTGATTATTAATCACCATTCTTTAGATATGTAAATTATCAGGTCTACTTCACGTTATTGCATGTTGAAAATATCGAATGGCTAAAACATCGAAAATGCCGTACATCGAAAGTGTTGTTGCGGGATCATGGTACAGTGGGGATGAGAGAATTTGCTCTTTCCTTACTGTAGTGCAATCTCGGAGTTGGTATATATAATTAGCGGGGGATGTGGGGGGGGTGCAGCCTTCCACAAGAACAGTTTCAATGTACGGCATTTTCAATGTTTGAGCCATTCGATATTGTCATTGTTCGACAAGATAATATAGAAGCAAATTATCTGTATGTGGAGGAGGGTGAAACATGTGCCTCCATTGGTCTACCATCTGTTATTGTGTGACCAATGTTACTTTCTTAGCATGTAACTTGGTTTAACATTTAATGTGGCAGTAATTTCATTCTTGTGTTTGTTGCTTATTATAACAGGTGATCCTGACAGTGGAAGTGTAGGACTCCTACCACCTAATGTCAGAGTATATGTAGGCTGTGATGATGATGGTGGACAAACAAAGACACAATCGGGCAGTGCAGGGGTTGAATCTGACATCAAGGTTGTGATTCACCTATCCCCTGGCTTTTCATCAGAAAGTCAGTATACCTACATATACCCATTCCAATGAGCCCTCAGATATTGGACAGGTGGAGGATGACACACTCAATAAGAGCAGTGTGGCTACTGCAGCTTCAGTGTCGATTGATTCATACTGTAGCAAAAGTGTGGATAAGGTGCCATGCAGGAGGGTTCATAGGGATGCTCAGAGAAGGCCTGTTGTCCATTATTCACCTGATCCTGGTGTGTCATTACGTGCACTCAATGTATGCTTAGGGCCATCATAGAGGTGCAAGCCCATTCTACTAGGTCCTCTGAGGACATGCTTAAGTTTCTAGATGTGGCACAGGCTGACATGTGTGACTGCATCCATTATGTAGTTGATTCAGTGGATCAGATGAATGACAGGATGGAACAATCAGTGACTGTAATGGGATGTCTGCTGGGAGTAGAACAGCATCCAAGTGACTGTACATCAGCATCATCATTTACTGTTAGCCAACATGGCTGTGCATGATGCCACTCCTGTAGTTGCAATACTTCCACTTCTCCATCAGTGACTGAGGTGTCCACACCCAGATTTGGTAAGCCACAGTGTCATGGAACTGGGCATAGTCATGAAGACAGCTCAACAAGCAGACATTGCTTACTTTCAGGTGGCATCAACACATCTGACCCTGAGCATGGACGTGCAAGTGCAACTCTTTTTGCGGTTGGGGTGATAATGAAATGATACCTCTATCATGCACGGCTCACACCTCTGGCATGCCAGCATTTAGAGCTATCACAGAGATTGACTGTGTTCCTGCAGACACTCACAGACATATATCACACTGAGTGTCGATACAGACACACACACACACACACACACACACACACACACACACACACACACACACACACACACACACACACACACACACAACAGATACATGAGACATTCACAAGGCTGGACATTTGATAATTATTTACATTTCTGCCTGCCTGTCTTTCTTACACACACTCACTAGTTTTGTGTCAGCCTTAACCTCCTGCCCCCCACAAATAACATGCTTTGCAAATGATAATAACTGCGACATCACCTTGTTTCTATCTTTTGCATTTAGGAATACATATGTATTTTTTCTAATGCACAGAGTGCATAAGTAACTGAGTGCTAAGTATATAAGTGTTGGTAATGTTAGTTTGAAATTTGTATTGATTTCTTACAAACATTGGGCAGGATTCACAAAGGCTTGCACGGAGTCTAAGAGTAGTGTAAGACTCCATGCAGCCTTCGCGATCCAGGAACAGCCCAAAGTCCGTGTAAGAGACCAGCTAAAACGTCTCTTACATGGAGTGGGCGTGGATAAGCTAATCACCTCACTTGCAGCCGAATAGCATACAAATGAGGATGATTAGCGATCCAGGAAGCCCAAAACAGACCGTGTAAGAGCCGTTTTAGCTGCAGAAATGTACTCAGTTGACAACTGAGTACGTTTCTGCAAAAACCACAACGGAGCCATGTCAGCTCCAAATAAAGGGTGCATATGTGTCAGGCAGCATGCCAATGGCCAAATATGTGGCCATTGGCAAGGTAACCTGATGCAAAAGTAATAAAAATATAATTTTTTTTTCGGCCAATGTTTAAACCCATCGCAGCCCCGCGCAAACGGGCTGCGCTGCATAATACATAAAAATAAAGATTATAAACCCACAAATGTGGGTTTTATGCAATACATGGATTTTCAATGCAGGGACCAGCAGACCAAAAACAACATGGCCACCGTGTAGTGGTTGCTAAGGGGGGAAGCTGAGTCTATGAGATGTAACTAAGCATTAGTAGGCAATCTGAAGCAAATGAGTGTTAGTATACTGAATTCCACTGTCACATAGCAAATGAGCACATTCTGAGTAGTGCAACAGTTACAGAAGGGGGAGGAACAGAGTAGGAGATAGGTGACATCACAGGAGGGAATGGCAGAAAGAAATGCAGTTCATTGGAGGTCAGAGTTACATGACAGATGTCAGACACATATCATGGAAAGAGGAGTGCCACAACATAAGCATGGGAAAGTCAAGAAATGGAAGGTGTACACTGTTGCCTACACCAAAGTTTCTTGCTGGGCGTGCATGCACACGTGTGCGCGCCATGAAGCGCGAGTAAGACAGTGTGCATGCATGTAAGGCAGTCTGAGCATGTGGGAGCGTGTTGGGAGATGTTTAACACTGTTTGCGTGGGTGTGTGCGCGTTTTAACCCAAATAAGCAGATTCTGAACCGTGTAAGAATGTGTGTGCATGTGTAAGCCACTGTGAGCGTGTTTCTGCTGGTATACACGCTGCTCCCCCCTGAGGAAACAGAAAGGAAAAAGGAAGCAACAGAATTAGTAGGAAGCTAGCAGGGAATACTGATGGAGCTAGCAGGTGAAAACAATTAGAAGCAGGCAGTTACACAGGCAGAATAGTAGCTCAGCCCAACACTTAGAAAATCTGCAAACAGCAGTGCAAGATGTTTCTCTCAAGAGACACTGCAAGACAGGAGTAAGCTATTAGAAGTGAAAACTGAAAAAGCTGAACTCAGAGCAGAAATGTTAGGGGCTGCCATAGCTGTCATAATGAGACATAGGCGACTTGCTGAGGGTGGTGACAATGCAGATGGTGCCAGACAACCCACAGTGAGGAGACGGAGAAGAGTGTACAGGCCCAGGGTCACCTACCACGGGTTACATGAGCTGGAGATAGTAGAGCGCTATAGAGTGGACAGAGAGCTCCTGCAGCAAATAGTGGAGCTGTGCAGGCCACGCCTCACACACAGAACCAACAGAGGGGAACCCATCCCAGTGAAAACCAAGGTATGTGTTGGCCTAAGAATACTAGCAACAGGTACCTTCCAGAGACCAACTGGTGATATGATGGGGATATCACAGGCATCAGCCTCCAGGGTACTGCACCAGTTCCTGGATGCCATGTCAGCACATGTCAGTGATTATGTATATTTCCCCAATGCCCGTGAGGTATTGGCCAGCAATATACGTCTCTTCCAGCAAATAGCGGAATACCCTGAGGTAGTGGGTGCAATAGACTGCACGCACATATGCATCAAAGCACCAGCCGGTGAGCGGGGTAGGGCCTACATTAACCGCAAGGGCTTCCCCTCCATCAACTGCCAGGTCATGTGTGATGCCCAGGGCATAATAATGAATGTGTGTGCTGGCTGCCCTGGGAGATACCACAATTCCCACATCTGGCATTTGACGCAGCTGTACCAGACATTTGCCAATGGGGACATCCCACATGGACACCTAGTGGGGGATGCAGGTTATGCACTGGAGCCGTGGCTGATGACACCCATCAGAAACGCACACACACCTGAACAGGAATGCCATAATGAGGCACACGCACAAACACGTAATGTAATAGAGCGTGTGTTTGGGCTGCTCAAGTCACGGTTCCAGTGTCTGGACACATCTGGTGGAGCCTTGCAGTACACACCAACTACATGTACCCAAATTGTCATGGTATGTGCTATGCTACATAATATGATCTTGCGAAAACAGCTGCAGCAGGACCAGCATAGGGCTGGGCCAAACAGCCCCCCACCATTGCCAAGGCCATCACAGGCAGAGCGTGACTCAGAGGAGGAACAACCTGAGCCTGCCCCAGTAAACAGAAGGAGGCGTGCCCAGTATGCCCTGGCCTTGGCAAAGAGGCAACGTATAGCACATACACTGGCTCAGTAAAAACCCTGGGAATGATACCCCCTCTGATACCCCCTCTGACTCACTCAAATAATAACATGGATGCCTAAAATGACATGACCTGCTCACAAACATGTACAGGGAAGTGTAATATGTGCATCCGACAGAGGTAGCCCTGCAGCACCACCTGAGGCATGAATGCCATGTGTTAAGTAATGTAACACCATGTACTATATGCACACCTGAGGACCCTGACTAACATCCTACCCTCACCAAGCATCATGCCACAATATGACAATGAGATGATCA
Source organism: Protopterus annectens (assembly GCF_019279795.1). Taxonomy (NCBI): domain Eukaryota; kingdom Metazoa; phylum Chordata; order Ceratodontiformes; family Protopteridae; genus Protopterus; species Protopterus annectens. The sequence goes on from NC_056730.1 coordinate 1,027,968,588, forward strand.
AGTACAATAATTGACTGAAGTATTGCAGTTAGTCAAAATGGATCCAATGTGTGCCAGCCTGGGATGACATGCTGAGCATGACATGATGCTCCACCTGCTAGGACTGGCATGCACCTATCAGTGCAGGCCGTATGGATACTGGCAAAGGCTGTTGTTACCCACAGCGTGCCCTGAATAGGTAAGGCTCAAAACACAAACCTACCTCCATAGGTATCAGAAGGGATAAGAATAAGTTAAGGGATAAGTCAAAACAGCAAGATGCATGCAGTCTAAACTCACCCAGTATGGAGAATGTTGATATCTGTGCTGTAACAGAAAACTGGGTCAAGGCTCAAAACAGCACCCTAACACTACCAGGTTACACCTCATACTGTGCTGTACAGCCTCAAAACATGGAACAAGCTACAAAAGGAGGGTGACTAGCAATAATTGTCAAGGATAACCACACCCCATGTTGGTACCACAACAAGAAGCAGCATGGACTAGCCATGGTCAAGTAACAGTGGCTAAAACTGCCCCCCAGTTTATAGCCTGCTACAGACTACCGTCCCAACACCAGGAACTGCACCTGGCCTATGCTGGAATACATGAATATATCAAGTCCTCCAAACCACATTATATCGGGTGACTGAAAATACCCAGACATAGACTGGGAGCATTATACTAGCTCCAACACTGTAGGACAAAAGTTCATAGAATCCATAAACCAAAATGCCCAGGAACAACGTACCACTCCCACAAGAGGGGTAAGCATACTGGATGTGATAATCAGCAACATGGGTACTGGATGGCAATACGAGAAGTGTATTGCTCACTGGTAAAACCAGACCATAGAGTAATCACACTGGATATACAAATCCTGACCACAGTCCCTGGCTAGAAAACCACAGTGGAAAACATGTGTAAAGCAATATTTGCACTCCTCCAAACTGATGTGGAATCCATTAAAGGTCCTGTGCAGGTGCAAAATATGGGCCACACCTCAGAACCTGTAATATAGCCATTCCATGAACACTGCCAGGAATGCTTGGATTATGCATTCCTAAATTAAAACAAGACACAATGCCATACATGCAGGCATCTGACATGGTGGACACCAGCCATAACCAAACCATGCAAGAGAATGAGGAAGCTATTACATGATAGAGCAAACATAAACAATGAAGTAATCACTGATCAGTAGTATGGCAATAAAATAAGCCTAGCACTTGTTCTCAATATTTCAATACTAAGTAAGCACTCTCGTACTAAGTAAAGCACTACATCTACTTACCACGCCTGTGAATATCCACTTCCCTTAAAGGTATACCACTCCCTTATACTGTTCTAGCATGTCGAGTGGTAGATTACTGGCGTCGTCTCCAGTTCAGCTGGTCAATCTGGGTATCTTGAGACAGTGCTACAATGTCTCATGTACACAGACAACCCTCTCCTTCTCCCAACAAACACAAATACATGTGAGAGATGCAACTATCTAGCCAAACTGGAGGCTGAACTCTCTCAACTCAGGGCTGGCATGACCAGACAGGAGCAGATGGAAACCACACACACAACAATCCCAGTCCCACATAGACCTACCACAACTGCAAACCAAACACATAAAAACACAAAGACATACTCGCAGGCTCTAATAAAAAACTTACCAAAACAACAGAGGCTCCCAAAGCAGACATCCAAAAATCCACCACCTTAAAACAAAACACATGCAACACATACTTCAATAAATCAGTGTGTCGACCAATCGCAGCCCTTAAGGCCTAACACCTTGCCTGATACACTAGTAATAGGTAACTCCATAGTCAGACACACTGATGTCCCACTGACCAGGCTGAACAAGGAGAAGGTGACTGTGAGCTGTCTATCGGGAGCTAGGATCCGCCACATAACACACGCACTCAGGTCACTCCAAAGCAAGTACAAATATGACTCTGTTATTGTCCATGCTGGTGTGAATGACCTGAGATGTACTTCCCTGGACTACATGAAAAGAGACATAGAGGAGCTCTCCGATTATGTAGCCCAGGCTGGTATGACCCTGACCCTGAGCAGCATCTTGCCCTCACCAAGAATGATACCACAATACAAAGACAAGATGATCAGCTTTAACAATTGGCTCAAGTACTGGTGTCATTCTAAGGGAATCCAATGTCTGTCTGCCTGGGATGATATGTTGGACAAGCCACGCTGCTTCGCAAGGGATGGCTTACACCTGTCACCACTGGGCTTCCGGATATTGGCTAAGGCTTTTGCCACCCCCATAGTGCCTTTTTTAGGCAAGGCTCAAAAGACAAACCCACCTCCTTAGAAAACAAAAATGGAAAAAAACTAAGGGTAATGCTGCTCAATGCCAGAAGTCTAAATCTCAAGATGCAGGCACTTGATGCACTCCTCAGCATGGAGAACACTGACGTCTGTGCAGTAACTGAAACCTGGTTCAAGGCTCCTGAGAACAGCCCAGTGCTACCAGGCTATACCTCATATCATGCTTTTCGGCCCCCAAACCCGGGCTGAACCACAAAGGGAGGGGGAGTGTCCATATTCATAAAGGACACCCACACCTCCAGGTTAGTAGCAACACATGAAGCATCAGAGACCATACAGGTGCAACTAACCATAGGCAAAACTGCTATACAACTGGTAACATGTTACAGACCACCCTCCCAATCTCAAGAACCCCACTCAGCCTTCCTGAAGATATTGGAGGATATGAATGTATCACAAAATACCATCATACTGGGAGACTTCAACTACCCAAACATAGATTGGGTACATTATTCTAGCCCTAATACCCTAGCCCAAAGGTTCCTGGAATTCATAAATTCAAATGCACTGGAGCAACTTGTCACCTCTCCCACTAGGGGAGATAATATACTAGACCTGATCATCACAAACATGGGGACAAAATGCTCCACACCAGAAGTATACCCCTCACTAGTGAGATCTGACCACAAACTAATCACCCTGGATATACATGTCCCACCTCCACCCCCAGCACAAAAGACCACAGTGAAAAACTTCTCAAAAGCAGACTTCACTCTTCTTAAGACTGAGATGGTATCCTTTAAGCCCACTGTGCCAGTGGATACCACATCCCACAATGCAGAATCCTTCACTAATGCTTTCTATGGACATCTCCAAGAATGCATGGATCATGCAATCCCAAACAAATCCAAGTCCCTCTCTAACAAATGTAGGCATCCTGTCTGGTGGACCTCAGCCATAAACAAATTGTATAACAAAAGAAGGAAGCTACTGCACGTCAGAGCGAAATCCCATGAAGGGAAGACATCTCTGATCAACATTAGCAGAAAACTACGTTCTCTCATAAAAACATCCAAGGCAAACTTTGAGAGAAAAATCGCTAAGGACACTAAAGATAACCACAAAGCCTTCTTCAGCTATGTTAGAAACCTGGGCGGAAACCCTCAGATATGCTCAGAGTTGGTTCACAACAACAAAAAATACACTGAACCCACAGATATTGCTAACATTCTGGCTGACAGGTTCAGTGCAAATTTCTCCCCTCCTTCACCCTCAAAAGAAGAAATACTTATCCCAGCTGAATGTAATCTCCCTGTCATCTCAGATGTCCAAGTGAGAACCACCCTAAACAAAGCAAAAAACACAGCATCAATGGGTCCTGACGGTATACCGGGGTGCGTGTTACGTGAGCTCCAAGAGGAGCTAAACCCACACATAAAAATGCTATTTAACCTTAGCCTTACTTCAGGATATGTACCTGAACACTGGCGTACAGCAACAGTGGTCCCACTCCACAAGGGGGGTGCCTCTACAGACCCTGGAAACTACTGCCCCATAAGCTTAACTAGACTGGTCTGCAAAGCTATGGAAAGAATCATTATGGAACTCATAAACAGAGACATAGGGGACCTACAGACACTTGACCCCACCCAGTTCGGCTTTGTAAAGGGCAGATCCTGCCTTTTAAACCTGGTTGACTTTTTCGAAACAGTCACTAGAGCCATTGATGAGGGCAAAGCAGTCCATACAGCATACCTGGACTTGGCTAAGGCCTTCGACACAATACCCCACTCAGGCATCATAGATAAGCTAAACAGCTTAAAAGTGAACCCTTATGTCACTAGATGGGTTGCAAACTGGCTAAAGGACAGAACCCATAAAGTTAAAATCACTGGAGCAATGTCAGACTCAAAGCCAGTCACAAGTGGTGTCCCACAGGGATCTGTCCTGTGACCCCTCTTGTTCGGCATTTATTTCTCAGATGTTAAAGCAACCATGGGAGGGCTGTGGCTGACAAAGTTTGCAGATGACTGCAAACTAGGCGCCATAGTCGATACACCAGCAGACACACACAACCTACAAAAAGGCCTCACTGAAACGGACAACTGGTGCCGTAGTCACGGCCTTAAACTAAATGCCAAAAAATGTATAGTCATCCCTTTTGGAAAAACAAAGTACCCACAAATTATCACATAGACAGCAACCCACTGAGTACGGAAAAGTAATCAGAGACCTAGGGACCCAAGTAGACAGCGACCTCTCATTTGACACCCACGTTGCCAAAGTGGTTAGAAAAACATTCTACCTTGCACACCTCATCATGAAGGGATTCACATCCAGATCCAAGGATGTCATTGCACCCCTTTATTCCTCCCTCATCAGACCCATGATTGAGTACAATGCCCCATTTGGTATGTACCTCACCCGGCATTTGCAACAGCTGGAGAGACCACAAAAGTACCTCACCAAAAGGATCAAGGGTCTCCAACATATGTCTTATTCTGCCAGACTAAAGAAACTTCAGCTCTATTCAGTAGCATACTGCCTGCTCAGAGGTGATCTCTGCCTGACGTACAAGGCCATGTCCAATCAGGATCTGATGGACATGCTCCACCTCAAAAAATCCAAATCCATCAGGACCATGAGAGCTAAAGACTTAAACCTCGGCACAAGTATGAATAGGACATGCTGGAGGGATAAATTCATAACCCAGAGGCTTCCCATGCTTTGGAACAGGATCCCAGTTCATATTAGGCAGAGCCGCTCACTGACTCTCTTCAAGAGAAATCTTGATGTGTGGATGGGAGATCGTAAGTTCACCCCAGGGGTCACATCTGTGTCACTGTTAGACAGGGGCACAGTAAACTAATTCTATTATATAAGGGGACCTTCATTGTGTCAATTACTAGACAGAGGCACAGTATTCTAGATTTATTCTGTACATTTTTGTACCATTTCATGGTGTGGCAAAAGCCACATCACTATGGCTAGGCTTACAAATGCCCCAGGGCAGATAGCCTAGTACTATACTATGAAACTATGAAACTATGAAATATGTCCACACATACAATCCACTAAGGCCAGCCACAACAAGTTGAATCTGTGAATCTTGAGGCAATGTTACACCTGCCCCAAGTACACAGACAACCCCCAACTCCCCAGAAGAAATACAAATATATGTGAGAGATGCAACCATCTATCCAAACTGGAGGCTGAGCTCCCTCAACTCAGTACTCCCAAAACTAGTCAGGAGGAGAAGGTAACCACACACACCACAAACACAGTCCCACATAGACCTATCACAACTGCAAACCAAAGACATAAACACAGAAAAACATTCCCGGAGTCACAAATTACAAACACAGCACACCAACAGAGGCCTCTAAAGCAGACACCCAATCAAACAACTTTCAAACATAGCACATGCAACACATAGTACACAAAGCTGGTGTGCCAAACAGTCACAGGCCAGAAGGAGAAACCACATGCCTGATACAGTTGTAATAGGTGACTCCATAGCGAGACACACTGCAGTCCTGCACACTAGACTGAACAAGGGAAAGGGTACAGTAAGCTGCCTGTAGGCTGCCACAATACGCCACATAACACAAATATGCAGGTCACCCCAAAGCAAGTAGAAATATGATGCAGTCATAGTCCATGCTGGTGTGAATGACCTGAGATGTACCTCCCTAGACTACATGAAAAGAGACATAGATGAGCTCTCTGATTATGTAGTCCAGGCCGGTATGACACTCACCATTTGCAGCATCCTACCCTTACCAAGAATGATGCCACAGTACAAACATGGAATGATCAGTTATAGCAAGTGGCACACTTACTGGTGTCATTCCAAGGGGATCCAATGTCTGTCTGCTTGGGATGTCATGCTTGACAAGCCATGCAGCTGTTCCTGGGATGGCTTGCATCTGTTACCCCTGGGCATCTGGATATTGGATAAGGCTTTTGCCACCTCCATAGAGCCTTTCATAGGCAAGGCTGAAAAGACTAACCCACCACCCTAGAAAACATAAGTGGAAAGAAACATAAGGGTAATGCTGACCAATGCCAGATGTGTAAACCCCAATATGCATGCTCCCGAGGCCATCCCCAGTATGGAGAACATCGATGTCTGTGCAGTGACAGAAGCCTGCTGCAAGCCTCCTGACAGCACACCAGCACTACCAGGTTATACCACATATCATGCGTCATGGCCCCAAAACCTGGAACAAAACATAAAAGGAGGGTGAGTATCCATATTCAGCACAGACACCCATACGTCCAGTTAACTGACAATGCACAAGGCATTGGAGTCCACCCATGTGCAACTAACTGTAGGCAAGACTGCTGTACAGTCTGTAGCATGCTACAGACCACACTCTCGCACACAGGAACCCCACCCAGCCGTCCTGAAGACACTGGACAGTATGAATGTCCCACCAAATACCAAACAAGGCACCACAAATTACCACATAGGTGGTAAACCATTATGTATGGAAGGAGTAATCAGGGACCTAGGGACACAAGTGGACAGTGACCTGTTATGTGACACTCACATTGCCAATGTGGCTAGGAAGACTGTCTATATTGGACACAGTATCATGAAAGGATTCACATCTACGTCAACAGAGGTCATTGTGCCCCTATACTGTTCTCTTATCACACCCATAATCTAGTACAATGCCTCATATGGGATGTACCTTACCTGACACCGGCAGCAGTTAGAAAGACCTCAAAGGTACCTCACCAAGAGGATAAAGGGTCTCAAATATATGTCATATGCTGCCTGGCTGTAGACACCCCAGCTGAATGCAGTCACATACTGCCTACACAGAGGCATTGCATGCCTGTTGTACAAGGCCATGCCCAACACAGGAGTAATGGACATGCTCCACGCCAGAAAACTCAAAGCCATCGGAGCTGTGAGAGTGAGAGATGTCAACCTCAACAAATAATGAAATAGGACGTGCTGGAGGGACAGATACATAATCCAGAGGCTCCCTACACCCTGGACCAGAATCCCACTCCATGTTAGGCAGTGCCCCTCACTGACACTCTTCAACAGGAATCTTGCCAAGTGGATGGATGATCGTAGAGTTACACTGGGGGTCTTCACTGCGTCATGTCCAGACAGAGGCACAGCAAAGCAAATCATAAATGGCCATAATATTCACATAGCAAGGGGTGGTGAAAGCCACACACACTCTGGCTAGGCTAACAAATGCCCTAGGGTGGATAGCCTAGTATGAACCTATGAACCTATGAAGATACACATTGTACTGGACACTAAGGATAATCCCAAGGCTTTCACAACTGATGGTAGGAACCGTGTTGGGAATTCACAGATATGCTCTGAATCACACAAATATCACAAACAACATGCCAAACACACACACATATTGCCAACATACATACTGACAGGTGCAGTGCAACCCCCCCCCCCAGAATTCAAAATATCTATCCCAGCAGACTGCTGGCCCCCTGACATTGCAGATGCTGAGGTAACAGCCAGCATCTACAAAGCAAAACACACAGCAGCAATGATATGAGATGGTGTCCTGGGCTGAGTCCAACATGGACTCCAAGACGAATGGAATGCAAAATCACACTACTGCTCAATGTCAGCCTTACCACAGGATATGTACCCAAAGAGCAGTGTACAACAACAGTGGTCCTTCTCAACAAAGGTGTTGCCTGAATGGATACTAAAAACTACCACCCCAGAATCCTGAGAAGCTCGGTCTGCACAGCTATCGAAAGGATCAGCATGTACCACAGACATAAAGATATTGGGGACCTACTGACACTGGACCCTACCCAGTGTGGCTTTCTTAAGTGCAGATCCTGCCCCTAAACATGTTTGACTCAATTGAAACAGTCATTAAGGTCATTGATGAGGGCAATGTGGTCCACACAGCGTAGCTGGACCTTGCAAAGGCTTCTATACAATACCCTACATGTTCATTATAGATAAGCTCACCAGCTTAAATATAAACCCCTATGTCAGTAGAGGGGTTGCAAACCAGACCAAGGACAGAACAGATATGGTCAGACATGCTGCAGCCATGTCAGAATACAAACCAGATATAACTGGCATCCCACAAGGCTTGGTCCTGGGATCTCCCTTGTCTGGTATATATGTCCCATAGGTACAGGCCAACATGGAAGGACTGTGTCTGAACATGTTTGCAGAGGACTACAAACTGCTCACCATATATGATCCATGAGCTGACACAAACATCCCACAAAAGGGCCACATAGAAACAGACAACTGGTGCCATAGCCATGTCAGCAAGCTAATTGCAGAAAAGTGTAAAGTCAACCCCCGTGGATATACAGTAAGTGCCCACCAATTACCACATAGGTGTTAACCCATTACGTACTTAACATGTAATGAGAGACTTGGGGACACAAGGTGATAGATATCCTGCATTGGACAAACATGTGCTGTAGTGTTTACAGAAACATACCATATACCCACCTAATCATGAAGGTTGTCAGATCTAGAAAAGGGGAGGTCATTGTGGCTCTGCAGTCATCCTTCATCAGCGTTACAATTGACTACAATAGCCCCTGTGGGATGTACCTCAGCAGACACCTCCATCAACTGTAAAGTCCCCAACAGTACCTCACCAGGAGTATCAAAGAGCTTGCACAGATGCCATGTGTTGCCTGATTAAACAAACTGCAGCTACACACACTGCCATACTGCCCACCCAGATGCAAGCTGTGCCTGATGTATAAAGCCATGTCCAAGCTGGTATCAATAAACATGCTGCACCTTGTACAATCTGAATGGCAGTGAGCTATGCACATGAGATACCTGAACCCCAGCACTGACTTACATAGGACAAGCTGTACTGCATGATCCATAACACAGAAGCCACCCCACCCATGAGTAAACTCCCAGTACAGGCTACCCATAGAGTCACTTATCGAGTCTCCTCAAGAGGAATCTTGATGAGTGGATGGGAGATGGTAGCTTTATCCTGGGTATCACTGTCATGTCACAGGTAGACAGAGGCACAGTATACTAACCATGACATATGTCATGGCAAACTCCACTTACAATGTGTGTCGAAGGACAAACACACTCTCCGACTAGCATTAGAAATGGCCTAGGGCACATCGCTAGTGTTTGCAAATGTACACCTACGTTGTGGAATACACTACTAATGTTGGACAAGCCTGGTTTAAGTAGTTCATATCTGAACATAATGCAACATGGTCAGATGTGCACAACTGGCCCCTAACTAGGCTGTTGTGCTCACTATGGAAATGTAAAGCAGTGATAGGACTAAAGCCCAGGATACTGTCCACCACAGTCAAAGTACTGAACCAGTACACTATATAGTACTACAGTGTTAGGTCAGTGTGAAAGGATGTTGACAACTGTATGCAAAGTATCCCATGCAAACCCTGCAGGCACAGTATAATCCTGTTGTGTTCACACATAAAGCAGTTGTACAGTAACTACACAACATGACACACAACACACTACCATAAACGGGAGATATTTGTTGAAGTTCACACTCATCCACAAATGTGGTGGGCTGCAGATTTCAACATATGGAATACTCACACTGGGCATGCTCACACACTTTGATAAATGAGACATATGTCAGACAACATGCCATGGGAAGGCTGAACTGGGCATGCTCACACACTTAGGCCAAATCTCAGTTTAGCAGTTGGCCACACATATCTGGTATTTTTACGTTTTATTCCAGGAACCACACAGTTAAATGACTACAGAGACATACGTGATATAGTGGATCCCTCCCATATGCAAACATCTTCTACAGATACACAAGTTGTTCATACAAACAGGGAATGCTATGGCAATAAAGAAGTGCAAACAGTCTATCAGCAACAAATGATGTGCATTTGACAATTAAACATATGGGTGTAGAAGTCAACACTAGGCTGTTTGCCCTAGGGAATGACAGCTTAGCCAGAGTGTGCTTGGTGTCTGCCTCCCCACAGGATGCACATTCCCTTTTCTAAACACCGATGATGTCAGCACCTTATAAGTACAGCAGGAGAAGAGAAACCTCCCATTAATGCGAATAGAGTGCTCCGCAAATGCGTCCATCTCAAGTGTCATAACATAGTTAGGTAGGGGTTTAAATCCGGCAAGTGTGAGTGGGGTTGGTGTATGTGCAAGTCTGTGAGAAGGAAATGTCCCTTTTGGCAACTGGGAAAACACACTACAGGATGCACATTCCCCTTTCTAAACACTGATGATGTCAGCACCCTATAAGTATAGCAGGAGAAGAAAAACTCCTAGTAATGCGAATAGCGTGCTCCACTAATGCGTCCGTCTCAAGTGTCATAACATAGTTAGGTAGGGGTTTGAATCCTGCAAATAGCAAGTGTGTGTGTTTGGCTGAGGGGAGTTAGGGTGTGTGTGAGAGAAATGTCCCTCTTGGCAACTAGGAGAACAGACTACAGGATGCACATTCCCCTTTCTAAACACTGATGATGTCAGCACCCTATAAGTACAGCAGGAGAAGGGAAACCTCCCAGTAATGCAAATAACATGCTCTGTTAATGCATCTGTCTCGAGTGTCATAACATAGTTAGGTAGGGGTTTGAATACTGCAAATGGCAAGTGTGTGTTTGGCCGAGAGGGGTAGTGTGTGAGGAAAATGTCCTTTTTGGCAACTAGGAGAACAGACTACAGGATGCACATTCCCCTTTCTAAACACTGATGATGTCAGCACCCTATAAGTACAGCAGGAGAAGGGAAACCCCCCACTAATGTGAATAGCGCACTCCACTAATGCATCCATCTCGAATATCATAGCATAGTTAAGTAGGAGTTTGAATCCTGCGAATGGCAAGTGTGTGTGTTCGGCTGAGGGGGGTTAGTGTGTGTGAGGGAAATGTTCCTTTTGGCAACTAGGAGAACAGACTACAGGATGCACATTCCCCTTTTTAAACACTGATGATGTCAGCACCCTATAAGTACAGCAGGAGAAAGAAAACCTCCCAGTGATGCAAATAGCACGCTCTGCTAATGCGTCCGTCTTGAGTGTCATAACATAATTCGGTAGGGGTTTGAATCCTGCAAATGACAAGTGTGTGTGTTTGGCTAAGGGGGGTTAGTGTGTGTGAGGGAAATGTCCCTTTTGGCAACTAGCAGAACAGACTACAGGATGCACATTCCCCTTTTTAAACACTGATGATGTCAGCACCCTATAAGTACAGCAGGAGAAGGAAAGCTTCCAAGTAATGCAAATAGCACACTCTGCTAATGCGTCTGTCTCAAGTGTCATAACATAGTTAGGTAGGGATTTGAATCCTGCAAGTGTGTGTGTTTGGCTGAGGGGGGTTATTGTGTGTGAGAGAAATGTCCCTTTTGGCAACTAGGAGAACAGACTACAGGATGCATATTCCCCTTTCTAAACACTGATGATATCAGCACCCTACAAGTACAGCAGGAGAAGGTATGTGGCATGGACAATGACTGAGTCATATATGTCCATGCCTCTGACTGACTGTATGCTTGTGTTATGTGGTGGACCATAGTGCCCCACAGGCATATCACTGTGACCTTCACCTTGTCCAGCCTGGTGAGCGTGACCATACTGTACCGGACAATAAAGGTAGCTAACAGAACTGTGGCAGGTGTGTTGTCTAGTCGTACAGGCTGTGATTGGCACACAGGATTTGTGTGGTATGTGTTATGTGTGATATCTTCAGGCATAATGTATGCCTGTGTGCCAGCTGCAGAGGTGTGTGCCGCTCAGGCAGGATGCTATTCTAAGGCTCCACGAATGGCCCAGTGTGTTCACATGCTTGTATTGCTGTCAGTGTAGGTCTACATCAGACTGGTATGGTAGTCACTGTAGTATCGCATGTCACCTGACAGGTTATGCCAGTACTGGGTTCAGAGTGCTTAGTCCCCAGTTTGGCTATGTGGTTCCATCTCATACATGTGTTGTACGTCCATGTGTAGGGGAGAGGGTTGACTGTGTACATGTGACAGCTGTGACATTGCCACATGACCCACATATTCCACAACTGTAGCATAGAGGTGACTGACAACTGACCTTTGAACATGCTACCATAGTATTGTGATTGCCATGGTGATTAACAGCACATAGGGCCAATGGGGAACAAGGTACATAGGTTCATAGGTTCATAGCGTCATACTAGGCAATCTGCCCTAGGGCATTTAAGAACCTAGCCAGAATGTGTTTGGCTGTCGCCATCCATTGTAAATATATCTTGCCATGCCCTTTTCCGAGATTAGTATACTGTGCCTCTGTCTAACAGTGACACAGAAGTGATACCCGGGGTAAACCTACAATGTCCCATCTACTCATCAAGATTCCTCTTGAAGAGAGTCAATGAGGGACTCTGCCTAACCTGGACTGGGATTTTATTCCAGAGTGAAGTGAGCCTCTGGGTTATGAATCTGTCCCTCCAGCATGTCCTATTTATTTCAGTGCTGAGGCTCAGGTCTCTCAAGTGTGTATCCCGATGGGATTTGGATATTCTCAGGTGCAGAATGCCCATTAATTCCGGGTTCAACATGGTGTTATACATTAGGCACAGATCGCCTCTGAACAGGCGGTATGCCACTGAGTAGAGCTGGGGTTTATTTAACCGGTCAGCATATGGAATCTGTTTGAGCCCTTTGATCCTCTTGGTGAGGTACTTTGGAGTCTTTCCAGTTGCTGCAGGTGTCTGGTAAGGTACATCCTGACAGGGGGATTGTACTCAATTATGGGCCTGATGAGGGATGAGTAAAGAGGCACAATGTCCTCCCCTGATGTAGATGTGAATCCCTTCATGATGGGGTGGGCTATATACAATGTCTTTCTAACCACTTTGGCCACGTGGTTGTCAAATGAGAGATTGCTATCAACTTGGGTCCCCAGGTCCCTAATTACTTCTTCTGTACGTAATGGAGTACCACCTATGTGGTACTTTGTGGGCACTTTGTTTTTGCCAAAGGGGATGACTATACACACTTTTGCATTCAGCTGGAGGCCATGACTCTGGCACAAGTTGTCTGTTTCTATGATGCCCCTGAAGATGCTTGTGTCAGTTGGAGAGCCGATTATGGTGGCCAGTTTGCAGTCATCTGCATATTTGGTCAGCCACAGTCCTTCCATGTTGGCCTGTACCTCCGATAAATATATACCAAACAAGAAAGGTCCCAGGACTGAGCCTTGTGGGACACCACTCGTAACTGGTTTGGAGTCTGGCATGGCTCCAGCAATTCTAACCATGTGGGTTCTGTCCTTGAGCCAGTGTGCAATCATCTAGTGACATAGGGGCTTATATTTAAGCTGGTGAGTTTCTCTAGAATGCCCGAGTGGGGTATTGTTTTGAAGGCTTTTGCGAGGTCCAGGTAGGCTGTGTGAACCACCTTCCCCTCGTCAATGGCCTTGGTGACTGTTTCAAAGAAATCAACCAGGTTTGAGAGGCAAGATCTGCCCTTAACAAAGCCAAACTGGGTATGAACCAGTTTCTGTAATTCCGCAATATCTATATTTATGTGGTCCATGATGATCCTATCCATAGCTCTGCAGACCAAGCTAGTGTGGCTTATGGGGTGATAGTGTCCAGGATCCATTGAGGCACCACCTTTCTGTAGAGGGGCCACTGTTGCTGTACGCCACACTTTGGACACATATCCTGTAGTAAGGCTGGGATTGAACAGTAGCTTTATGTTTGGTAGTAGCACGTCTTGGTGGTCATGTAGGACACAGCCCGGGACACTGTCTCGTCCCATTGATGCAGTGTGTATTGCTTTGGAGAGGGCGGCTCTTACCTGAGCATCTGAGATGTCAGGGGGGCAGCACTCTGCTGGGATACATATTTGCCCTTTCAGTGTGGAGGGGGGTGAGAAGTTTGCACTGAACCTGTCAGATAGAATGTTGGCAATGTCTGTGGGTTTGGTGTTTCTATTGACATTTTGGACTACCTCTGAGCATATCTGGGAATTACCACCCAGGTTCCTAACATAACTAAAGAAAGTCTTGTGATTATCCTTAGTGTCCTGTGCAATTTCTCTCAAAGCTGGCCTTAGACAATCTTATGAGTGCCTGTAGTTATTTGCTAATACTGATCAGTAATGCCTTCCTTATTTGGGAATTTGCTGTATCATTTAGTAGCTTCCTCCTTCTATTGTGTAGTTTGTTTATGGCTGGGGTCCACCAGACAGGACTTCTGACTTTGGAGGATTGGGTCTTGGTTTTATTTGGGATCACATGATCCATGCATTCCTGAAGGTGTCCATAGAATGCGTTTATAGAGGAATATGCAGTCTGGTCTGTAGTTTCCACAGGCCCGGGGGCTTTGAAGGTTTCCACCTCAGTTTTGGAGTGTGAATTTGCTTTAGAGAAGTTGTTCACTGTGGTGTTCTGGGCAGGGGGTGGGGTCTGGATGTGAATATCCAGTGAGATTAGTTTATGGTCCGATCTTACCAGTGAGGGATACACTTCTGGTCTGGAGCATAGAGTCCCCATGTTGGTGATGATCAGGTCCAGTATGTTTCCCCTTCTTGTGGGAGTGGTAACAAGTTGTTCCATAGCATTTTAGCTCATATATTCTAGGAATCTTTGGCCTATGGTGTTGGAGCTAGAGTCATGCTCCCGGTCCATGTTTGGATAGTTGACGTCGCCCAATATAATGGTGTTTGGAGAGACCTTCATATTTCCACTGTTCACAGGACAGCCGAGTGCAGTTCTTGGGTTTGGGAGGGTGGTCTGTAGCAGGCTATAACCTGGAAGGCAGTTTCACCCATTGTTAGTTGTACATGGATAGTCTCTGATGCTTGATGCTTTGCCACCAACCTGGAGGTGTGGGTATCTTTAATGAATATCAATACTCCCCCTCCATTTGTGGTTCGTTCCAAGTTTTGGGGCTGAAAAGCATGGTATGAGGTTAAACCTGGTAGTGCTGGTGTGCTCTCAGTAGCCCTGAACCAGACATCTGTTACTGCACAGATATCAACGTTCTCCATGCCAAGGAGAGTTTCGGGTGCATGCATCTTGAGGTTTAGACTTCTGGCGTTGGGTAGCATTACTCTTATCCCTTGTGATACCTATGAAGGTGGGTTTGTCATTTGAGCCTTGCCTAACATAGGCACTATGGGGGTAGCAAGAACCTTTGCCAATATCTGAAAGCCCAGGGGTGACAGGTGCAGGCCATCCCTAGCAAAGCAGGTGGTTCAACAGAAGATGAATATGTGAAGGTGTAGTGCCTGTGATTAGTTATCAGTAGCATATATGACTGCTCACGTGGACACATGCCAGGTAAGTCATATGCACTGTGTCACAGGCAACGTACATATGAACAGGACAAACAGTGACATTCTGTCAAGTGAGACATGGACATACATATAGTAAGCTATGCAGATGGCACTAGGAGTCCACAGAAGCTCTATAACTATGCATTGCAGGTGGGATCAGTATTCCAGGGTAATTGCAAGCAAACATGCATGCAAACAAAGCTACAGTAAACAGGGCTGCATGTAGTCCATTGTACAACAAACAAGCTGTACCACTTCCAGTAGGTAACACTGCAAATATGCAGACACTATGCACATGTACATGGAAATACACGGGTCAGATGGCTAGGGTCCAGTCTCAACGCACACAAGTGTACAGACCATGTACTGTCAGGATGTACAATAACTGGATGGAAAGCCATGTGCTCATACCTGCAGTAATACACATGTCAAATAACAGACACTGAGCCTTCACTCAGTGGTTCCATACTTAGTAGGATGTATGCTACCTGGCCTGCCACCACAGTATCCCTAACATATATGGGGACTCTCCCTCCTGTGACAGTTAGTTTTGTGTGTTGGGGCTGTCTAGCATGGTATGAGATGTGAGGTTGCAGTGCTAGGGTGCTCCTGTGTGTCCTGTATCAGTCGTGTAGTACTGCACACATATCAACATCCTCAAACATCCGCATTGCAGAGTCCAGTGTGGGCAACATGCCACTTGCAGTTTACATGTCCATCACTGCGTATTACTGCATTCATTACCTTATCACCTGTGCTACCTATGTATGTAGCCTTCTGTTGACATCATTACCACCAGTATGCCAACATGTGCAGATGATACACTATGGTACTTACCATGGATGTAGACAACAGTACATGACAATCACACCCTTACTGCATCAGGCATGCTGTGATATACCCACAATTAATTCAGCACACAGTACTGTTAACAACATGATACTATTGCTACACGTCTATGTGGTCACCCTGTGCATCAGCAACATGTTAACCTGTACCTGCACAGTTGTTACAGATTGCAGGAGGTGGCACAGTTTCATCATATGCACAGGGTGTGAACTTGGTATGCCTGAGTCAGCCACCGATACCACCGATTGACATGTATGTGTATGTGTGTTGGTGAGGGACAGCAGTAGAAGGTGGGGCAATGTTGATGCAGTGTGTGCATGTATGCGGTAGCCCTAGGTGTTGTCAGTTCGCATGTGTGTATGGATGCACACAGTTCCACCTCATGGCTGCCATATACTGGTGTTTGTGGACAGCCACAGACTGTACCTGCCAGGTCATACAGATCAGTGACTCTGGCCATGGACACGGTACCTGTGCCTTGCAGGGGTGCTACGGACCGTATCAGGTACCAACACAGACTGGGTACTGTCATCAGAAGCAGGTGTTCGTTGACTGGACAGAGATCCCTGTTGGGCCTGGCCAGAGCCACGTGCACATGGTCTCCTGGGACGGTCTGATGACAGCACAGACCCAGCATTGATGGGGCTGCTGCTGGCACTACAGCGGCGGCCACGGCCCTGTTGTCATCCGCGACAACTGCCAGCTACTGCTGTTGCTGGCATACGGCCACGTCGATGCCTCAACCGTCCACCATCGCCCTGGCTCATGGACATGTAGTTGTGGAACCGGTCTAATATGTCCCCACAACGTCTGTCTATGACATCGGTGAAATCACGGATGGCAGCCGCAATGTCACGCATACTGTCAGTCATGGCTGTGCAACATGCAGTCAGCTCCCTCAGGCCCTGTCTGGTGTACCGTTCCATACATGACTGTGCCTGCATGACAGCCCGAAACATAGCTGAGGTTGTAAGACCTCTGTGGGCAAGTCTGACAGGGGCAGTACGCCCACAGATGCTCCCACGAGAACCCCTGGACATCTGTCTGTGTGGTACCATCTCTGGGCCATGCTCATGGCTGCTGTGTGGGGAGGCATGTGCCACAGATACCACATTACCCTTGTCAATGCCCACTGTATGCTGTCCATCACCTAGGGACATTGGTGACAAAGGGTGTATTGGCAGGATAACTGTGTGCATTGATGGGGTTGACAGCTGTGTACTGTCAATCAGCTGACCAATGGCAGACCCTGGCATACCTTCCTGTGCCATTACACAGATGTCATCATTATCAGTACCCATGGCACCTGATTCAGGTTCCCTGCTACATGACACCAAAGCAGCACCAGAACCTGTGGGATGGAAACAGGAAACACAGTTTACAATGTCTACACATTACCAGTGATGCACACATGCACACATGCACACATGCACACATGCGCACATGCGCACATGCACACATGCACACATGCGCACATGTGCACATGCACGCATGCACATATGCACACATGCACAGGTGCACATATGCACACATGCACACATGCACACATGCACACATGCACACATGCACACATGCACACATGCACACATGCACACATGCACACATGCACAGGTGCACACATGCACACATGCACAGGTGCACACACATGCGCACATGCACACATGCACACATGCGCACATACACACATGCACACATGCACACATGCGCACATGCACACATGCACACATGCACATGCACACATGCACACATGCACACATGCACATGTGCACACATGCGCACATGCACACATGCACAGGTGCACACATGCACAGGTGCACACATGCGCACATGCACACATGTACACATGCACAGGTGCACACATGCACACATGCACACATGCACACGTACACATGCACACAGTTTCACACAATTGTACAGTACTCAGTATGCGTGATATCAACACACAGACACACCTACATGCATACAAAGAGCACTACTAAGTGAGCCTAATATTACTATTACTATCAAGACTACTACAGGTATTGTTAATACACACTCACCAGCATGGATAGGCTGGATTGGTGTTACACTGGAGAGACCTGCAGACGTGAAGAAACTAATGCCAGTGGGCACAACTGTGCCATTGTTACTGAGTATGATACAGGTCAGTAGTACAACAGTCACCTTTCACAGGTCAGCTGCTAATATTGAGGATATCACACTTGCACATTAAATACTATGGTGACAGCTACAAACCAAGAACACACCTCACACATGCATTAACTACCAGTGTACACAACAGTCAACTATACATATGGCATATTACCTGCACGTTCACTGTCTTGCTGCTGCGTGGCTCCAGCTTCCATCATAATGCATGTCTGCTGCTGTTGTTGTTGCTGGCGGACTGGAGCCACTACACTCATGAGTAGTCCCTCCAGTCTGGTGAGTGGGGGATGTGTAGCCACCCCACCACCTGTGGCGACCTGTTGCTTGTGGATATCTGATGCACGCTGACGGACATTTCTGATTAAATCACTGCAGTGATGTCATACCTGCTCATATGTCCTATTATGTGTGCCTATGTCATTTACCCGACGGACCAGGTCTTGCCACAGTGCAGCCCTCTCCTGCTGATTCTGGCTGGTGCGGGAAAAGAGTATTGCATAATCCCGCACCAGGCTCTAGTGTATCTCCTCATCCTCAGCTGTGGAGTAAGTGGGATTCCGCGGGTGAGCCATGTACCTGAAAAAGAAAATAACCTGATTTCAGCAATATATGTCAGCAGAATTTGGCACACATACTACACATGCTACTCGACTGTTATGATACAACATATCTCACATATATAGCATCTGTCTGTCTATTGGTAGATACACATGTAAATGGCCAAGTATCACTAATCAGCCAGCAACTGTGCAACAGTACCTGGCACACTCCATACGACATACTACCAAACCCCAGCAGTCAGAACACTGATTCAGGTCAAGAGCACCTCCTCACTCTGGGGGTTTGTATCTAGGTACTGTATGGCCTACATCATCAACTACTGTGAGCTGACCCCACACTAATTGCCCTGGCTGTACATATCCCACCTCCACCACCAGCACAAACGACTATAGTGAATAACATTGCAGATGCAAACTTTACACTTTGTAACAGTGACATGATATCCTTTCAGCCCACTGGGCCAGTGGCAGATACAACCCATAATGCTGACCTCTACACAAATGCTTTCTACAGACATCTCTGAGAATGCATGGATCATGCAATCCCATATATGACCAAGACACTCTCCACAAAGGGACAGCATCCTGTCTGGTGGACCCCAGCCATAGACAGATTGTATTACAGAAGATGGAAGCTACTGCAAGACAGATCATAATTCCATAAAGGGAGGGCATGTCTGAGCAGCACTAGTAAGGATCTATTTTCCATCATACAAACATCCATGGGCAACTTTGAGAGGGAAATCAAGAGGGACACTACAGATAACCAGAAGGCCTTCTTCAGTTATGTTAGCAACCTGGTCAGAATCCATTCTCTATGCCCATAGTTAGTACACAACAACAAATATTTCACTGATACCACAGATATTGACAACATTGTGGCAGACAGGTTCAGTGCAGGTGTCACCCCGCCCTCTCCCCCAAAATAAGACATAGTTATCCCAGCTGACTGTAACCCCCCTGTCACCACAGATGTCCAGGTGAGAGCCGCCCTCATGAAAGCAGAATATACAACATGACTGGGACCTGATGGTATCCCCAGTTGCATGCTACATAAACACCGACAGGAGCTAAACACACATATAGAAGTGCTATGTAACACTAGCCTGACTACAGGATATGTACCTGTATACTGGTGCACAGCAGCAGTGGTTCCACTCCACGAAGGAGGCACCTCAACATACCAATACAATACAACACAATACATTACATTACAATACAGTACTATACAATATGCTATTGCCCCTGGGACTACAGCAGCATACTGTTCTGCTACACTGACCATTGTGACACATGTGGTGTGATGGTACCTGCTGCTGTCACACAGTTACACAGGGTGACTCATATGGCATATTACCTATCTGACTAACATTCAGCAGGGGTATGTGTGACGTACTCATGGGGAGTCTTGCTTCTTAACACTGTGTGGTTTATTGCAGGGTATGTCTTATCTGTGGGTAGGAACTTTTACCTCCACATGTGCTCTCTATTGCAGTGGCATGGATGACACACAGCAGTCATTTAGGTTGTGGATGGTGTGAGGTGTTACTATGGTTGTTGGACATCTGTCATGGGTGTGACTTACGTATGTAAATACGGGAGTGGTAACCTCTATGTGGGTAGTACTCTGTGTTGCTGTCAGTCACTGTGCATTGGTAATGTGTTTGAGTGCATTGTCACAGTGTTGTACATGTCACTGTGTCCTTCTCCATATCTGTAGCTGTCATGTGAGCTCCATACCATAGCATCCATTATGTGGTGTGGAGGGGTACACCGACCTACATGGCCATAGCTGACACACCATGTCAGCTGACACATACCATGTGCAGGTATTCCAGGAATAGTGTGCCACTGTGAATATCATTGGGGCCACTATTGTACACATGTATGACCCTGTTTACCCCTGACACATGCAGTGGTAGGTAGCCAATCACATATCTGGTGGTTACTGGTGTAGGTGATTTGAAATGGGGTATGGTACTCCGGTTTTGACACTGGTGTTCACTCCATGCCTTTTTCACCAGGCACCTGTTGCAATGCATCTGTACACAAGTGCCTCACTCAGAATTTATATACAACTCTCTCTCTCTCTCTCTCTCTATATATATATATATATATATATATATATATATATATGTATATAGATATATCTATATGTATATAGATATATCTATATATATATATCTATATATATATATATATATATATATATATATATATATATATATATATGTATGTATACATATACACATATATATATATTGATGTACATATATTGCTATAGATGTGGAGGGGGGGCACAGAGGGGTGAGAGTGACAGAGGGGTGGGACAGGGGTGTTGAGGTCGTCATATACAGTCATACCTGTAGATAGTCAGATCAGTCTGTCTATGTATATGTATCTACATATATCTATATCTGTATGTGTGCATTACATATATATGTTTGTACATATTCTATCTATCTACATCTGTCTATGTATTCCTACATCTCTCTCTATGTATGTATACATAAATGCATATATATATATATATATATATATATATATATATATATATATATATATATATATATATATATATATATATATATATATATATATATATACATACATACATACATATTTTGACATACATACGTATCCATATGATAGACAGGTATATCAACATGTTTGTCTACCATACTGTATACATACACTAACATACTGCTAAACATACATAACTGTGAAACCTACTTTGTACATTGCACTACAACCTACAGTCAACCCACATTGATATGTGCACATAGATGCTCTCACATACAAATGTATGTACAGCCTTCACTGATAGTTGCTGTATGTCCCCTGCCCTTTACACATCTTCATATACATATAGATACAGACCAATGACACATATGGAGAGTTCACAGTATGTAGACCTTTATAGTATTACTTTACATTACCTGTGTTTGTCACAGCTGCTTGTGTTGCCCTCTGGTTTTCTGTCCTGCTGCTCCACTTCCCAGTTGTCAGCTTTCAGGTGGCTGTTGCTGAACAGTTTTGTTTGTGTCTGCTTAATTTCAATTTTCTCTGTCTCTGTCTCTGTCTCTCTCTCTCTCTCTCTGTCTGTCTGTCTCTCACGTCCTCCTCAGGGTGCAACGAAAGTATTGCATGTGTGGACTGGGAGTACAGCATACTTTTGTAGGTATCTGCATATGCCCATGTGATGGCCTCTGCACCAATTGTTAGCCAGCATTTGCTAATTGCATGC
The DNA here is from genome assembly GCF_019279795.1 of Protopterus annectens. Classification (NCBI taxonomy): domain Eukaryota; kingdom Metazoa; phylum Chordata; order Ceratodontiformes; family Protopteridae; genus Protopterus; species Protopterus annectens. The sequence goes on from NC_056730.1 coordinate 1,027,990,927, forward strand.
AGCCAGTTGTGTACTGATTGCAGTTCTCACTGTGATTTCAGAACAGTGCTATAAAAAGATATGTAAGATAGGTGTAGCCCTTTCAGATTTTAAGGGCAGGGACCATGCTGGTATGCTGTGGACAATGTTCTGTGAGTGTAAAGGTTGATATCTCTCTCATATTTCTAGCTGTGTTGTAGATTAACATTCCTCCATTCATTTCTCCAGTTTCCTGTACTAACTGTGTATGTACACTGACACCTACAACTACTACTACTGTTAATGTGTGTGTGTGTGTGCTTTCCTTTCACTTTTGCTTGCACTTTGTTGCTAAGGCTTCAATATTTGCCCTTTACAGTCACTACTTGTATGCTTGCTAGGTGTCCTGACTGTATTGTGCTGCTGTAGCTTTCCTATTTTCCATGTACATTCACACCTTGGAATGCTTGCTATATCTGCTAGGGTGTTACAGCATGCAGTGTGGTCTGGCCATGGTGTGTGCCTTGACATCTATTAGGGTATTTGAGTATGCTGCTGAGTAGGCCCCGGAGACTCTCAGGTTCATCTGTTATCTGCTTCATGGAATGGTACATATCAGTGGGGTACACCCATTAAATTGTCTGGTATGCTGCAGTTGTGACTGTGTGTTAGCATGAGCATATGTATTACTACACTTATTCTGCCATGCAAGTGGTGAATACTTTCAGGACTCCATAGTTACCATTGCATGTGTTGTTACACCTTTCTGCCTACTGTTTGTACATTTCACATGGAGTCTGTGGGGCATCCCTGTAAGTCATTCACTGTTGCTATGTCTAGGCTCTTAACTATTCAAATATGGTGGTGTCAGACCTCTCATGTGTACAAATATTTGCAGGTTGTCCACATTTCTGCCTCATATTTTGGTCAATATCTCATGCACAGCTTTTTCTGGCAAATCACTCTGGGCTCAAGTCAGAATATAGTGACAAACATTCAAGTTTCAGACTTCATACCCTTCCAAACATCCCACAAAATGCAGACCCTGTTACTCTCTGAACTGTCTGCATTTGTTGTAACATTATTTGTAATGTGTCCCTGGTTTTGGGCCTTTGCTCCACATATTTTATTACTTGGTCCGGATGTGTTCCTGTAGGAGGTTGTGGGGTATGGGCAGTGATTATCCTGCTGTGAGTATGTGTGTGGCTTGCAAGGTGCTACAGTGAGATTATTACCTACTAGCTACCAACTAGCATGTCTGTTTCTGTTCACACACTACTATTATGGAAATCCACTAGTTTTGACAGTAATTCTAAATGACATGCTTTGTGTACTACACATCCTATATTCCCTTTACATTCATTCCTACTATTACATGATATATTTATTTTAGCACAATGTTCTTGTGTAAGAGTCATGGCTTAGTGGTAAGTCATGCAGACTACTGTTTCCAAGGTCCTGGGTTCGGGACTTCTAGTGGGATTTTATTTTGCTTCTGAACTGACTACAGGACCTGTCAATCAAAGTGACTAAGGCACTTTTAAGACGTTGTAACCGGGTTAGCGCTAGTTTGCGCGGAGCTCACATGCGCATTCTGCTTAGCTCACAAGACACAAGCACACACCCGCTTACAACCGCTTAAACGTGCTTACTCTTGTGCACACCCGTGCTATTTTCTTTGAAAGAAATGAAAATGGGGACACAGGAAAGTGGTGAAAAAGGGGTCACAAAGAGGGTAAGACAGTAGGGAAACAAGCTTGAGTTTTGCAGGAGGGATGTAGGTAAGGCCCATAGCTGCCCATTCCTTCATCAGCAACAGCTGTGCATATGTTTGTAATTTGGTGTGACATTTGATACCTTCCACCCCTGAGAGAGGTGTAAGGACAACAGTAATACTTGTTGTACAGCCAATTGTAATTGATAGTTTCCATGTCTGGTAGACATATGTGCAGAATGGGCAGCTATGTATGGGGCATAATTTTTTTGTGGGTACAGAGTGCCCTTTTTTTTTTTTTTCAGGTGAAAGTGGTATGTCAGGTGAGGGAAGTTGGTATAGCTGGGGAGGTAGGTTGGGAAGGTCAACAGACAAGACAAACAAGATGCATACAGGGGCGGTGTATGACACATGTGGGGGGGTTACACAATTGACGGGGACAGAGGTTTGGATATTCAGAGCCCATGAGCCCACAGATGGCAACAGTGGAACTGATATCCCCACCCATGGCAGTTGCCACTGTTCCTTCACTGCCCAGGACGGGGCTGTGCTGGGGGCTGTGTAGGCCGGGCAACAGGCATGCCCGTAAGTTGTGCCACCTGTGCCTCAAGCTGGCATAGGAGCTCGAGAACAGAGTCCCGGATCTCCCTACACACCACAGTCCGGATGCTACGAAGGGTGAGTGGTGGCTCTCCTCCGGCCACACTTGCAGAGGGGGGACAAGCCCCATCCCCTGCAGTGCTTCCACCTGCAAGTGGCACAGGGCCACCGGAGGAGGGTCCAGACTGGGCACTAGTGCCAGGTGCACTCGCCAGCTGAGGTGGGAGAGGTGGGTCCGCTGGAACCCGCCTTCCTTGTCATCCTATGTTTTGCATTATGTCATGACAGTTTGGGTTAGTAACATACAATACCATTCGCAATTAGTTGTAACAGCATGCATTAGTATTCCCATTAAACAAACACCCAGATATTCACACCATTGAACAGCGAGCATAACACATGCATAATTTGGACAGCAATACACAGTCCAACAACATGCAGGGTTGATTGATGACAACAGGCCATCAGGTTTGGATGTATGAACAGGGCAGATGCATCAACGGACACGCAAATATTTAGGACCCATCAGGACAAATGTCCAGAGGTGTTAATTGTGATTGCACATACCATTTTCACGTGGAATGGATTATATGTGGTTATATGGTGGGGTGAAGAAAATATTATTAACACCTTTGAATACCAATACATATGCTGTACATTTCTAATAGCTACAGATATATACACACTATTGTTCTAACTACAGTTTCCTATATGATAACTACTTCACTTTGGTGATAGGACTGTTACTGCTACATCAATATACATTTTATTGTTATTCATACACGTTCATATCTGGCTTTGTTCAGGTACATCATCCTGCTACATTTGCTTTATATAGCTATAGACAGCTGTGGATGTTTGATATTTCAGACAATCATACTATCTGCATATTGCAGACTGAGAGCAATATATCTAGATTTTGGGGTACACATTCCAGCTGCAGCAACACTTTGGACACATTTCACAGTTTGGTTCTACTTGTCACATTCATTTCATTCTGTACTGACTGCAGTATGCTTTATACAGGGGTTATTACTACTTTATTGGTGGATTCATAACTCTTTCTCACACCCTCTCACTTGTTTTCACTTTACTATTCAGGATGGTACTTACTTCTAGGCTTTATTGACGTGTTTTACATGTAGTTATTACAATCCTTTCCAGCAGTCTCACTTCTGTCATGTTTCAGTATTTCAACAGGGATATATTTCACACATGTGAGCTGCTCATCTTCTGCAGCTGTACTTTTCAGCCTGCTGCAGGTTGTGCACTATGATATTATAGGTGGGGCATCTTTATTTCAGAATTTATTTCAGACATTTTCATTTTTCTGTTTGGATTTCAGACTGCAACACACTTTTGTAATCAAGCAATACTTGCAAACACTTTTACACTGTTACTTGCACATTTTATTACTTAGTGACTACACTGCACTCTTTTGCTAACTGTCATACTGTTATATTTCTTTACAGTTACTGGGAGTGGATTACTGACCTGCCTGGTGGCGCAACAGCACCAGCCTATCGCCATAGGCTCGTCGGTTCGCAGAACGGACACCTGCAGCTGTAATATAAATGAAGTAATATTGGAATACACATCTCCATAATATCAGCTAATTTAATTTCTTACATACATAATTAAATGTAACTTACTCAGTAGTGGGGCGTTGGGCATTTGCTGGGCCTCCTGGATCCAAAGGTTCAATTGGTCCTGCTTGCGTCTCTTCAGGTCCGCATGGTGGTGACGGACCTGCTCACCAGTCCTTGGAATCCCTGTGGAACTGGTGAGATCATGAGCCAACTGGTCCCACGCCTCAGCCCTATATGCTCCCCACAGGACCTGGCCCTGCATGAGTTGGGCCTCATGATTGTGGAATAGGAGCCAGACCATGTATCTGGACTCCTCAACACCCCACCTCTGTGCTCGAAAGCAACTACCCTCACCTACACCTGACATTCTGGCTGCAAGTCAGTTCTACAATCGTTTATGCTGTGTATTCCCGCCTATGGGGCTTATATATGTAATTTTTCCCGCACTTATCTGTGATTGGCCATTTTGGAATTGTATCCACTTCACAAAACCTGCTTTGTCATGCTCCACTTTCTATTCATTCCTATATATTTGCTATTTCTGCACTTCTGAGTACAGCTGTCGTAGCTTAGTGGTTCAGTGCCTTGACTATGGTGCATGGTATCCTGGGTTCGAACCTGGCCACTGCTTTTTATATTTTATGACTGTCTAGACAGGCTAAGGGGTGTGTCTGTGTAAAGGCAGTTTTGTTACAGCTTGCTCAACGTTGCCCGCCGGTTAGCTTGTTTGCACGGTGCGCAGCTCCGCGCAAACGGGGTGCGCTGGCTTACGCCTCATTTGGCTGTCAGCACACATAGTACACTCAGCTCAGCAAGGGGCACACAGTTTGAGCATGTTAAATCACTGCTCAGCTACGGGCACTCATTTTGCACCTGTTAAACCACTGCTCACCTATGGACAGATGCACACCTTGTTAAACTGTAGCTCAGCTATAGGCACATCTGGCATTTTTTTATTGTTTTGTTACCTCACATTTGTTCAAAATAAATGGAGTATTTCATTACATTTTACATAAAATGTGATTTTATATGTGTACATGTTTGTCAGGGACTTGTTTCATGCTTACTTTGCTAAAAATAAAAGTTGGAGATGTGGGGGCTCGAACCATGAATGCCTGCTCTTCAGCTGACATCTCTACCGCTATGCTATTGCTTCTTGGCTTACTTTGCATATTTAATTCTTATATGCTTTCCCACTGACTGCTAACTGTAGCTGCGCTATGGGCACACCCGCGTAAACAAGCGCACTCACGGTTAAACATTTTTACAATTAAAAAAAAATATATAACATGTTTATTTATATATTTTCTGTTCATAGTCTGTGGAGGCATGTGTTGTGTTGTGTTTATTCACATTTCCGTGGACTCTGTCGTGGGTGTTTACTTTGGGCACTTTTACTCTTCTGGAGGCGTGTCCGCTTGCAGGGCTCGGCCTACGGACACGCCCCCTACTGTCTTACACGGACCGTGTTAGACTTAGGTGTGATTCAGCATGCTCTCATGAATATGCAGAGCATGCTGACATCACTCCGTTTAACTGCAGCCTCCGTGTAAGAGTTATAACTCTTACACGGAGGCTTCGTGAATCCTGCCCATTTACTTTTGTGATTACTACCTTGACATTATTTTTATGTCAGTGGGGCTTATTGCACCTGTTGTGAGAAAGTAAGGATAATTAGAGACTTTGGACTGCTTTTTGTATTGTGTGTATTTTTTTCACATAATTTTTATTGAGTTTTCATAAATACAAATACATCAAAAATGTTAAACAATATAAACAAATCTTAACTATACACAGTGTCCATAACAGAAGTAACTTTGTCAATACATTTACATTTTATCTAACAATTTTTTTAAGTTTTAACCAAGCTAGTATTTTATGTGTCTTTCTTGTAGTTCTTAAAGTCATAGTCATTAATTCTCTATTACAAACTATTTTGGCCAGTGATATAAATTCCACAAAAGGTGTAATGGTCTTACATTTGCAGTTTGAGGTAATGTTTTTTTTTTTTTTTTGCTATTACAAGGAGGGACCAGAGGAGCTGCACTTGTGCACTTGGAACATACACTGGAATCGGGGCATTAAATAATAACAATGAGTCAGTGACTTCACATTTACCGACCACAACGCTTTAATAAAAGATTTGAATTCTGACCAAAAAAGAATTACAGCATTACATTTTATAAACATATGTACCCAGTCTGCATATTCTGCTTCTTCACATCTCTAACATAATGATGTCTCATTACCTGATATTAATGCTATTTTTTTGGGTGTGAAAAAACTTCTGTGAATACATTTCCATGTGTAAATTTTCCAAAAGGGAGATGATGTAGTTTTACTGACTGATTTAAGTATTACTGATTTCTCTTTTTCGGAACAGCTAGATTTATTAATTTTTTATGCATAGCTCCATAGGGACTCATCTGGAGCTGGTAAATCCATTTGCAGTGTCCTATATAACCTTGAGACTGATAGTCCATCATTTATGCATAGTGTATTGATTTCACAAAAAAATGTTAGAATTTTGGGTCTAGGTGTGGATTTCACTATTTGATTTATTTTAAACTCATTAACTATATGTTCTTTAAAAGTCTGTATGTTTAACCAGTTGTTTTGATTTATGTTATATCTTGTTATGAGAGAGGTTGCATCTTGTATATAATTGTGATCAAGAATCTGATGCCAGAAAACTAGCCGCTTTCCTTTCCTTTCTTCTATTTTTTTATGTTATAAGAGCCCAAGCATTTATTTGCTACAGCTATGGGAAATATAATAAATAAAAGATTTCTCATCTTATAATCTTTGAACATTAGCTTTTTGAAATTGTTTACTATGTAATTAACAAATGGAGAGAATTGTTTTTTGTTACTTGCATTAAAACAAATGTTTTTTATGACAAGGTAAACTTGTTCCACTTCAGAAAATACATCATTGTTTGTTTCCTCACAATTGTCTAGTAATATTGCTTTATGTAGAGTTTTCCAGTTGGAAGTATATTTGCTGTTTAGCCAATGACTTATAATGTTAAAAATAATTGATTCAGTATATAGTTCTAGATGTGAAAATGAGATTCCACCCTCTTCCCAACTCCTGTAATGCCATGAATGACTAATCCTTGTTTTTTTTTTTTTTTTTTGGAAACCATAAAAACTTTATTAATATAGAGTTAAGTTATTTCATTAGTTTTTTGGAAGGGGTGCTAGGATGGCTTGAAAACATACAGAATTTTGGGTGGTATGATCATTTTAAGTAATGATAGCTTTTCCTCCATGGTGAATAACATTTTATTCCATTTGTTTAAATAATCTTTAATGGTGTCTATTAACATTATGAAATTTGTTTGCCTATTGTATTTCCAGTTTGCTTTAATGGTTATGCCTAGATATTTAATTGTATTGTTAGCCCAATTAAAGTTTCTATATCTGTTTAGAATGGGGTTTATGTTTTTTGTTTAACAAAATAGTTTCAGTTTTATTTTGATTAAAACTTAGGCCAGATATTATTTCAAAGTTTTGAAGAGATTCTATAAGATGTTCAGTTGAGGTATCTATATTCTTAATTGTTAATAAGATATCATCAGTGAAAAGCTGGAGTTTGGAATTGTACTTTGCATTGACATAGAAGCTGCTTATTTTTTTTGTTAGTTATTATGTAATTAGCTAATGGCTCCATTGATAGAGCAAATAATAAGGGTGAAAGAAGGCACCCTTGCTTGGTGCCTTTCATTATTTTAAGTGGTCCTGACAAGAAAGCTCCAATTTGAATGTGTGATATAGAAGTAGTGTTTAATTTCTTCAGCAATTTTTAAAAAATCTGTGGAAAAGTTATACATTGCTAGAGCTTTAAATAAATAGGACCAACTTAAAGAATCAAACGATTTGTCTAAGTCTAGGCTAATAATTGTTAATTCTCTCTTTTTTTTTGTTTGCATAGTCCATTAATGCTAATAGTCTGATTAAATTATCTTGCACCTTCCTGTGTGAGATAAACCCTGTTTGATCATATTTTAAAAAAATGATTTAATCTATCTGCTAGAATAGATGTAAAAATCTTGTAGTTCACATTCAGAAGGGAAATAGGGCAATAAGATGTTATAAAATTATGGTCCTTGTCATGTTTCAAAATGGGTGAAATCATAGCATATTTCCAGGAATTGAAAATGCCATCATTCTTTCTGAATTCTTCAAAAACATTTATTAGAATTTCTAAGGTCTCATCTGGAAGTATCTTATATATTTCCCCTGTTAGTCCATCGAGGCCAGGGGCCTTATTATTATTAATGTTTCGTATTTTTCCCTTAAACTCCTTTAATGATATAGACTTAAAGAGTCTAAAGTTTTGTTCTTCTGTTAATCTTTTTATCAATATTGTCTTTCAAAAACTTGTCTCTCATACTATTATCAGTATTATGTAGGTTGGTGTTATTTAGTGTTTCATGATGTATCCTAAAGGCCTCTAGTATTTCTTTTAAATCTGTTTCATGTTTAGGTTTCTTCATGGAATTGTCTATAATTTCCTTAATATGATTAGCTTTTGTCAGGCTTTTAGATTTAAGTGCAAGTCCATGCATATTCTTTGGATAAAAAGTATATGTTTGTAGCTTTATTTTTTCTAAGTGTATTGTTACTTTGTGATTTAAAATGTCTGTGTATGTCCTATTCAGATGCTCTATTTCAGAAAGTTTTGCGGCATCTTTTTTGTCCAAGTTCTTTTTTAATGTGTTAGTTTTTGACTTTATGTGTATTAGTTCCTTATCCCATTCTTTCTTTTTGTTTAAGTACCAACTTTTGATTTTACCATATAAGCATGATTTAAGTGTATCCCAAAGTATAATTCTAGAGGTCTCATTGTTATCATTAAAATCTAGAAAGATTTTTATTTCTTTTAACAACCATTCTCTGAAATCTTTTAATTTGGTAATGTATACAGGTAATCTTTGCCAGTATATCAGGTATCTGGGTGTTATGTGGATTTTGAAAAAAGCAGTGTTGTGGTCGGACAATGGGCATGTACTGATCTTGACTTCTTGTATCTTAGATAATAAATTATAAGTAACAAATATCTTATCAATATATGTTTGGGTGCCATACCTATAAGAGTAATGTGTATATTGTAGGGATTCTGATTCTCTGATGGTATAAATATCCCTCAAATTTGAAGAGGTAATAAAGTTATTATTTTTTTTTTGCTGCAGCTGACATTTTAAAGTTACCATTCTTAGTAGTGTCATTCTTGGAAAGAATGCAGTTGAAATCTCCTGCACATATAATATCTCCTTTAGCTTTAAGTGAGATTAGTTCTAAGTGGTTTACTATTGTAATTACGAACGTCACTTGCTTGAATGAAATATGTGCGAATGGAATCGCAAACATTGCAGAAATGTCGAAAACCACATATCCGAATGAGTGATATATTGAGTCAGGTAGTAGTTCGAAGAAATGTATGCGATGTTTCATATGCGACAAAGTACGTAGTCGCAGAAATGACTACGGAATAATGCACAAACGTTAAAAGATGTCATCCCGCAATGCCAATGTGGTGGAAAGTAGTAGTGAAGCGTACAGACTGCAAGCGATGGCACAGGTAAGATGCATCTATAACATCTGCTAACCAAGCGATGTGCTAAAGTGCGAATCCACAGGGTAAATCGGACAAGGTGTAGACTGACCGTCGGAGCTGTACACGCTGGTCACAGTAAATGGTGTTAGCGACAGCATAGATATAGTCATAGTTACTATAGTCTGTTGAGCATTGGTGTCATGTGTGAAGTTGTAACTTTCACTGGTGGTCATAACTGTAACGTTGGCAAGGGTAATCATGTTTGGTATATGTCTGTTGGCAGGTTGGTGAGGATCAAGCTACGAGTGCACATCCAGGCACACTGCAGAATGTTTATCACACCGTAAAGTCTCAGAAAGGGAAAGACATGCTAACAATTGATAGCTATCTGTATTACCTAGAAAAGGCAGTCGGAGATAGGAAATACTGGTGTTGTTGCTTGAAAACCACTGAGAAGTGCAAGGGAAGATGTGTAACGGAGTGCAGTCCTAATGGCGAAATATTGTTAAAGAGTAACGCCCATTTCCACGCACCAAACACTTGCAAAGGAGAATGTATGGAAATCAAAGAAAGTATAAAGAGAAAGGCTAGACAGACAACAGATGATCCTTGCAGGGTGGTTTCTGAGGTATTAGCGACATGTTCAACCGACATAACAGTAGAGTTACCTAATACTAACGCTTTGAAACAGGTGGTTGTACGGAGTAGATGTAAAGCATGTGCAAACAAGTACGGGGATTGTATTAACCTTAAGGATCTCACTAGTGAAATGATACCTATTAAGAATGGTAGTTTCGTAGTGAGACATGCAGCGGAGTGCGTAGATACGAACCAGGTTGTATTGATAACTACAATCACTAATCTTAAGGTGTTGTGTAACGCCGAGTTCATCATGGTTGATGGCACATTCCCAATACGTACACCTGACTTCAAACAATTATACAGTATACATTGCAATATAGACAATGCTGATAAGAGGAAGTCCATCCCTGTACTGTACGGGTTGCTTGCATCCAAAACAGAATCATGCTACAACATATTTTGGGAAAATGTTATGCAGTTATGTACGGAATACTCATTACATTTAAATCCAAAGATGATACTAAGTGATTTCGAGAGGGGGGCAGTAAATGCTATCACACAACACTTCCCAGGATCACTGTCTAAAGGGTGTTGGTTTCACTTTTGCCAAATCATATGTAGGCAAATTCAGAAGTTACACTTAGTGTCTGCATTTGAGCAATGTCGACATTTTTCTACTCTCTGTAAGGAATTACCTGCGTTGGCATTCCTAAAACCTGATGATGTGGTAACCACCTTCATTGGCATTGAAATGGAATTCCCTGATACTGGGAAGCCGTTGTGTATATTCTTCAAGGAGAACTACCTATTCGGTAGACCCAGACGGTATGGCATGCGAGGTAGTACAGGGGAAAGACTACCACCGCTATTCGATTTGACATTTTGGAGCCATCATGATACCTGTATGGAAGGCTTTCCTAGGTCTCAGAATATGGTGGAAGGCTGGCATCGACGCCTTCGTAGCTTACTGGGGAGGAAAACTCTGTATATCTACGATATACTCCATGCTATACAACTGGAGCAGAATCATGTTGAAGATCTGCTCTCTCGTGTGTTATTGTGTCTCCCACCATCACCAAAACGTAAATGGCTCACGGACAGAGAGGAGACGTTTAGGAAATTGTTGGATAAACGGGATACCTTCACTTGCAGGGGCTTTACTGCACTAGTTGCGAAACACTGTTCAGTTTAGGGTGCGGGTATTGTGATCTTGTCACAATTGTTCGTGGTCTCGCAGTAATCATACATTGCTGTCACTTTGGTTGTTTCACTTTGTTCCACACACAAACTAATGGTGAAGTCACTGCCGCTATAAGGGACTTGTTCCGGTATTACTCTAACATGTTATGTGTTGTTTGGCTATCACACAGTGTACTTTACTGCAGACATCTACAACAGATGTTGAAGAGTTGTAACATGTCGTAGTACTCAATACTACAATGGAGAGCATCGCATATCCGCTGACTTAATATGGCGAGTATACTGATGCATCTCGTTTTACATCGCCAGGTGTGTGGTATTGTACAGATGGTATGAGTACATAATGCTGGATATCCGACGGAACCTTTCGATATCGAAAATGTCGACTGTACCATTTTCGACATTTTTGGTTAAGCATGTCGATGTCTCTTGCGTTCGATAGCCTGTGTTTCGAATATATGGTTCGGACAAAGCAGTATTCGCTAAGGTGCTGTTCGTTTATCTGATAGTAAACCGTTCTAAGTACTTGTTTGCTGTTCCTGCTCCGATACCAGGTATCCAGTATACATTAACTAAGGTGATGTATTTTCTATGTATTTTCAAAGTTACCATACTTAACATACCATTTTTGTCTGAATATGAATCAATAATTTTAGGTACTGGTAAGGATTTTTTTCCACAAAATCATAGTGCCCCTCCTCTTGGTCTGATAGTGAGATGTGACAAGTGTTGAGTAACCATTAAAAATAACCTATTCACATCTTTTTCTATTAAGTAGGTTTCCTGTATAAATGCAATATCTACTTTATTTGTTCAAAGGTATTTACATAAACTTCCTCTTTTTACATTGTTATTAAGGCCATTGACATTAAGCGAAACACATTTATATATAGACATATTTGAAAACACATTCTTGCATTGTGTATTCCATTATGGATAAAATTTTAACTTTACACATATCTAACAAACAATCAGAACTATATACAATACCAAACATGGAAATTAAAATTCCTGTTTCAATGTCATTGAAGCCACCTTCTACCATCCTACAATCAATAGCCATTGTCAGTCTAATGCTTCAGCCTGTAATTTCAAAAAAGTACAATGCATTTTAGGATGTGACGACTCTCCTGACCCATGTAGGAATTCTAAACAGTTCTTTAAGGTGTCATTAGACTGTGAATTGACTACCTTAATCAACAGCTATGAACATAAGATATAGTTTCAAACAGTTATGTCACATACCATTCTATGTTAACTAATAAGTACCTTGTGATTGCTAAATAACAAAACATTTGTTAATAAACAAAAAGATTTACACTTGTCTTATAAGGATTTAGAATAACTTACTGCCATCTTCACATCAAGTCCTTTATATTTTACAATTGGTACTAAGACTTTAGAATAAAATGTAAAAAAAGGAATACAATCTCCTAAATGTAATCTTGCCAATATTTAACAGGTTTCAGAAAACAATAATGAGAATGATGTGGTATCAAGGATTTGTTATATGAACGTTTTACGGAGAACATTGTATGAGAGTTATGAGAAACAAAAAGAAGCTTCTCTAAACTTATGAATGTTGTCCTATCTTGTTATTTTGGAAAAAACACACTGAACAACTGGAGAAATGGTCACCACCCACTTTTACTGCGCTCCTAGTACTTCGGCATCAAGCCTTCCAGGCTATCTTGTTATTTACTCATGTACTGAACACTATGTTTGTCTTCTATTATAGCTTCGTACTCTTTGTATATATATATATATATATATATATATATATATATATATATATATAGGGGGTATATATAGTTCTATACCATGTGTGTGACTGCATTTATCTTCCAGAAGATGCATACATGTAAAATCAGTAAAATATGTTATCATGCTTACATGTGATTTTTAGATTATCAATTAGAATGATATAATAAATACACATATTGTTAGAACTATAAATATTATTGTGTCCATTCTTTTCCCATAAAACTTATTACATTGCAGATTTGTATGCCAACAGTAAACATAATACATCATTTTTGTTTTAATAAGCAAAATCAGTTTACCCCAACATTACTAAGCATTAGAAGTATTTGAAATAACTTCATACATTTTTCCAGACAGTAAAATGCAATTACTATGTTAAAAGCACATCACTGAATAGCTTTGTAAATAAAAAAAAAAACACTTCAAGTACCTTTTTTGAGTAGATTCAGCTAAGATTACATCTCTACAGTGTAGAAAAGCTGATATAGTTCATTTTAGAGTCCAGCCGAAATCTGATGTCTTTTTTGTTGTAGTGTTGCGCTATGATGACGTAAGTTCAAAGGTCACATATTTCCTGTTTTCACAGAGTAAATCATCTGGGAAGCTGCTATGGGTAAAAAATGGCTGTACTGCACTCAAGACACTAGATAGGTGAAGCTTTTTGCATTCTATTAAGAAAAATGTCTCGAGGACAGAGTTAGCAAGATTAACATCTGTTTATGGAGGGAAAAGGAAACTAAACATGCACAATCAGTGAGATGAAGGTAAAAAGGACACTGTTATACCAAGGACTTGTGAAATATCAAAACTGACAATACCTACCCTATTATTGGATACAGTAAATAAGACAGTATGTTTTAAAACATATATTCAGTTATTATAAAATATCAGTTTCTACACAATATTACTCCCATTACCATCCTAGTATAATAAATAACAAAAGTCAGAGCAAACTTGGCAAATGTATTTACACTGTCCCCCCATGGATTTCCCAGTGTACAACACTATCAAGTTAAAAAAAAGAAAAACACATATTATTACTTTCACCTTCTATCAGCAGTTTTACTAAAAGGATCTAGTGCCTCTAATATGTTAATAGCTTGGTATTATATATATTTTAATGTGCATTAGGGCACATTTAAAATATACAAGCTGTGGACAATACACTAGTTACAGTTAGTATTTATACAAGGTGCCACGCCAACAATCAGCAACAAGATCATGACTGAATTGTTTGTTTTATAAAAGGCTCTTTATATAAATATATATATATATATATATATATATATATATATATATATATATATATATATATGTAAAAATAGAAGAAGCTTTTTTACCTTTAAATTAGTATTTGTTCATTTGGATTCAAAGTATTTGGATACATTCTGTCAGATGAATAAGGTTACAAGTGACAATAAAAACATTTACTTTCTTTTTATTTTCTTCTTGGTATTTTTATAATTTGTGAATGAATTACCACTGATAGCTTATCTTTTCAGACTAGGTAATGAAATGTCCATATATTCTAATTTATCCAACAGTTTATTCTTTCTGACAAACTCTGCTGCTTCTACGAGGCTGTTGAATATTTTTTCTCCATCGGAGAGAGTAATTTTAATTCTTGCAGGGAACAAGATCTGAGCTTTTATGTCAGCTTTCTTCAAGCTTTTGATGAGAGGGACACATTCTTTCCTTTTTGTTATTGTAGTGGAGGTATAGTCATTATCAAACCTTATATTTTTCCCCTCAAGTTGTATTGGATTTCCCGACCAAGCTATTCTTAATACTAAGTCCTTGTCCTGTGTAGATAAGAATTTAACTATGATAAATTTCATTGCATTAGGGTTTTTAGAAGTAGATGTGCTGGATAAAGACCTGTGGGCTCTCTCGATCCCAAATGAGAGAGACTCAGGAAGGTTTAATATTTTGTGCAGCCATTTATTTAAAAACTGGACCATGTTATTTCCTTCTATCTTCTCGGGTACCCCATATATTATGACATTGTTCCTTCTTGATCTGGACTCCAGGTCTTTGACTTTCTCAAGTAAATGATTATTCTGTTTTAGAAGGAAATTAATTTGAGTGTCATTTTACATTTGTCTCGCATAAATGTCATTTACAGTTTCCTCTATGGCTGCTATTTGTTCTGACTGTTTGGTTATAATTTCCTTCAGGTCTTATATTTGTTTCCTGCTTTCCTTTTTCATGTTCTCCATAATCTTTTCTAAATTATCCGTCTTCACTGAGAGGTCCTAGATGCTGGAAATTATTATGTGAAGTTCCTTTTCATGGAACTGTTCTGAGGAGAGGCTCTTGTGTGACTCATAGTTTTGTCTAGTTGTACAGAGCTGCAGTACTTCTGACAGGATATTCTTGATACAAACTCTGAAAGTTTAATTTTTTTTTCTTTGTAGATCATCCATAGTACCAAGAAGTATAACTTGAGAAGAACATTTTCAAAATGATTTAGGTTAGAACCTAAAAATCCTGTCAGAAACAATCTTTAAAGACACAGCATCAGAGAAGTGCTGCTAACACTTAGGCATCTTGGCCACACACACCCTTGTGTGTATTTTTGATGCATTAGCCCTATTAGCTGATAAACAGCAAAAAATCTATTAACGTAAGTCAGTTTGGACATATATTGACGTCATTACAGAACAACTGACAAAATTCTAATTAGGCATATTTTCAAGTAACAATATGCAAGTATCTGCCATTCATTTCTGTTATTACCCATTTATTTACAGGTCTATATTTAATGGTCGAACAGAATGTTCATCAAACAGTCATTCATCAAACATAGACCATCAAAACTCCCTTTCCTCAAAAGGCCAAATGATCGTAAATAATTTCAATGAATGATTATAGTTGTCCAACATATTGGAAATGGAACATAGTGCCTATTTATCAGTAATGTAGGGATAAGGAAACCTGCCCTTTCTCCACTGCAGTACGATCTCTGATTTGCTATATATAATTAGAGGGGGATGCCCCCCCCTCACAAAAGTAGGATTCAGTGAACACCAGACCCTCCTTTTGTCGGAGGCTGCACCCTCCACACTCCTCACTAATTATATATACCAACTCCAAGATCACACTACCGTGGGCATTTTTCCTTATCCCTACTTTACAGATAAGTAGGCACTACATTCCATTTCTTTTATGTTGGCCAACTATGGTCGTTCATTGAAATTATTTACAATCATTTGGCTTTTCAAGGAAAGGAACTTTTGATGGTCTATGTACAATGAATGGCCATTCAATGAACCTTCCTTTCAATCTTTAAGCATAGGCCCTTTATTTTCCTTTTCCAGGTTCAACATGTACCTTGAAAGTCCTGCAGTTACTAGTGTTCTAATCTGTGACTGAGTTTGTGTGATGCTAGCAGTACACAGCCATTAGATGGGTAAGTAAAAGCTGTGACCATTGCCTAGCATTAAATTTACTGTATATATGTGGATAGGATGAAAGTTGTACCCCTTAGGTAGCCAGCGTGTGTGCTATCCATTGCCTCTTGGCCAGGGCAAGAGAATACTGTGCCCACCTACATCTACCTACCATCCCCCTCTGAGTCCTTACCTGTGTGTGGCTGTGGTCACCTTGGCACTAGTGGTGAAATGTGTGCCCCATCTCCTTGGTATTCCTGTTGCAGCTGTTTTCACAGGGTAATAGCATATAAGATAGCATAGGCAGTGATAATTTTGACACAAGTACTGGAATCATACTGCAGGGCCTGCTCTGATGTTTCTAGACACTGAAACCATGACTTCAGCAGCCCAAACATACACTCCATGATACTTCTTTTTTGAACATGCGCCTCATTATAACATTCCTCTCTGGGTGTGCATTTCTGATGGGCATCATCAGCCATGGTTTGCATACCCTTCATCCCCCAGTAAATGGTCTTGTGGTATATCACCCTGGGACAACCTATGGTAGAGATGTGAGGTGTGCCAGATATGGGAATCATGGTAACCGCAGGGGTTGCCAGTGCACACACTGAGGATGATTCCCTTAGCATTGACCTGGGAATTAATGGAATGGAAGCCTTTTATATTTATTTAGACCCTTCCCTATTCCCCAGGTGGTACTTTGATCTCAATATGCATGTAGTCTATGGCACCCAAGGTTTCAAGAAAGTGTGCTATGGGTTAAAGATCCTGCATAGTTGTACCTCTGACCTCAGGAGGTATGGGGCAAATGTATATAGTCACTGGCATACTGTAACATAATGTTCAGGAATTAATGTAGGATCCTGGATGCTGATGCCTGTGACATCCTCAGCATGTCCTCTGTTGATCACAGGAAGTTTCCTCTAGCTGAAATTCTGAGTGCTACACATACCTTAGTCTCCACAGGTATTAGTTCCCCTTGGTTTGCACTTGCTCTCAGTTGAGGAAGACAGAGGTTGCAGAGTTCCAGGAGTTTGTCTCTATCCACCCTGTAGCACTTTACAGTTTCCACTTCATGTAGATCAAATAGATTCTAAACACCCTTCTCATTCTTTACTAAGGTCTGTTTGTAATAGCAGCAGCATAGATTTGAGCCTCTTGCACATACGCATGCAGAAGAACAGCAGCTCCTATCATTATTTTTGTGTAGTGTAGTTTCTGAGGCTGTATTCCAATAGGTTTTAGAATTTGAGGCCAAAAGCTACACTAAGTGTACACAATTGCTTTATAGCTTTTTGAATGGCTCCACCATCTTTGACTGGTTGATTAGCATACAATTCTGCTGCTTATGTTGTAATTAGCATGCCACGGTATTTGTCATGTTTGTGCATCTCTACACACTGTGGAGAAACATTTAGTGAATACAAATTGGATCGCTACAGTATGCACATCAGGTTTTAGCAAGCTGTATAGGGTTTATTGAATCCAGCCATTTGTCTTTTTTCTTTTTGTCCATTTTTTTAAGTCAGCCTTTTTCATGTCATTTTTTTGTATTTATTCCAGGATCGCACAACAGTGGAGAAGGGTAAATTCCATCCTTTAGTATTTTAAGTTTTCAGTAATTTGATTGAATGTTTTGTTTTTTCAGTCTTCTAAAGTAGACACATTTTTATATATATATATATATATATATATATATATATATATATGTGTGTGTGTGTGTGTGTGTGTGTGTGTGTGTGTGTGTGTGTGTAGGGGATGGGGGTGCGGGTATGTGTGTGCTTGTCATTCCTCCTTTATTTTAGGCTTTATCCAGATAACTTGATCTAAGACTCCACAATGCTGCTACTGCCAGTGCTCGATCACTCTCTCTTCAATCTCTCTCTCTCACTCACACACACCTCTCTTTCATGCATGCAAACATGCATTCAGACAAACAGAAATAAAAACACACACACAGACACACACTTTTTTTCTGTTGTATTTAGTTTTCACACTTGCTAAACAGCAAAAGCACTGCTTAGTGAGTGTAAAATAATGGCTTGATTGATCATGCTTTTAATCGCATGCACACATACAAACACAGATATAAACACACACACACACACACACACACACACACACACACACACACACACACACACACACACACACACACACACACACACACACACACACACACACACACACACACACACACACACACACACACACTTTTGTTTTTTAGTTTTCTTTTTTTTTTATATATATTTTACACTCACTGAGCAGCAGAAGCACTGCTTAGTGAGCATAAATGACAGACATTAGTTTTTTTTCAGTCCGAGCTCCATGGCAGCTTGATATGCTGCTGTGAATCATTAGACTCATTTCCAGGGGGCATTACTTACATGTTAACACCCTGCTTGAGAACATTCATTCTCCAGTCAGGGTGTGATCTATGGATTGCCCATTATCTAAGAATAATTAAACAGCAGACAAACACTACTCACCTTATATTTGCATTGTGAGTTGCATAGCCAAGGTATTATCTATGCATTTCTCTCAATATTTCGGCTTTGAAAATAAATTCTAGGCATACTGTGAGCAAAACATAATCTACTTTATATGAAACATTAGCTTTTTGTTAGAAATTGAAAGGTTTAATTTGTAATAATAGATGGTCATATGACTGTTTTCAAACAAGATGAGCAAGACCGTATCAACTGCACTGAGCAATTGATTACAAACAGAATGGTATGTTTAATCAAAAATGACCAGCTAATGCACATGCTATTATTGGAAGGAGATTGACTTTGAAAAACACCACTGATATATGCTGAATGAGAGAACTTTCTAATACACACTTTAAAATCATGACTGAAGAGTTAGTTGGAAGAGTGAAGAATAAGAGCTGTACGTGACAGAAGATAAAAACAAGGGCCTACATTTTTTTTTTAAAATAATAAATAAATATGGTAGCTAAATGGTACTTGGTAATAAGCAAATAGGCAGAAAGCATACAAAATGCAAGCATCTTGCTACAGCCACAAAACAGCACACTGTAAAGGATCAAGATAAACTTGGAAGCTTTGTGATGACAGTAATCATTTCAACAATGGGCTGGATTCAATAAACTCTACATGGTTTGCTAAAAATGATGCACACATGATAGTGTGTGGATTTATATTCACAATGTGTAGAGCTGTGCTAACACAGTAAGCATCATGACATGCTAATTACAGCATGAATTGTATGCTAATCAACCAACCCAAAATGGTGGAGCTATTCAAGAAGCAATAAAACTAATATGCACACTTAGTGTAGCTTTTTGCCTCGAATTCCAAACCCTGTTGGAATACAGCCAAGGAAACTACACTGGAAAGAAAGAATGTTAAAGGCTGCTATTGCTCTTCTGCATGTGTATGTGCAACAGGCTCAACTCAATGCTGCTGCTCCTGCTGCTGGGTGTTAGACCTCAGACAAGAAGGATAAGAGTGTTTAGATCCTATTTAACTTGTTCTGCATGAAGTGGAAATAGTAGAGAGCTACAGGGTAGATAGAGACACACTCCAGGAGCTAGCAGATGCTCGCATACTGTTACTTGAAAATGTACCTAAGTAGAATATGTGTGAGTTGTCCAACAATGACATCAATGTGTGACACGACTGACCTATGCTAATATATTTCTGCCATTTATCAGTCAACATGCCTCATACATTGGAAAAATCAGTCCAAGGTCTAATTATCCCTACATTCTCACAAGTGGAACAATAAGCCTCACTGACGTATCAATGATTTCAATGTAGTAATCACAACAGTAAAACAGCTGTAAGAAATCATAAAAGTTTCAAAGTAGTATCACCAATACATATACTAAGCACTCAGTTAGCTATGCACCCTGTGCTTCAGAAAAAATACATATGTATCCCTGCATCCAAAAGATAGAAACAAGGTGATATCACAGTTATCATCATTATGTGGTTTGGTGGGGGGAGGGGCAGGAGGGCAAGGCTGACACCAAAGTAGTGAGTGTGTGTAAGAAAGACAGGCAGGCAGAAATGTAGATAATTATCAAATGGCCACTGAGACAGAATGACCTACAAGCCTCATGAATGCCTTATATGCCTGTTATGTGTGTGTGTGTGTGTGTGTGTGTGTGTGTGTGTGTGTGTGTGTGTGTGTGTGTGTGTGTGTGTGTGCCAGTGTGTGTGTGTGTGTGTGTGTGTGTGTGTGTGTGTGTGTGTGTGTGTGTGTGTGTGTGGGTGTGTATGGACACTCAGTGTGAAATGCATGTGTGAGTGTCTGAAAGAGCACAGTCAATCGCTGTGCTAGCTCTACATCCTGGCATGCTGGACAGGTGTGGACCATGCATGGTAGAGGTACTGGTTCATTGTTATCATGCCCAAGCATAAAAACTGGCCAGGATTTGCACTAGCATGTCCATGTTCATGATCAGATGTGTTGGTGCTACCTGAATATGAGAGATGTCTGTTGGACGAGCTCTCCTTTTTGTCTATGCTCACATCCACGGCCCTTTGGCCTACCATGCCTAGGTGTGGACACCTCAGCCACTGATGGAGCTGATGGAGCAGTGGAAGTAGTGCCATTATGGGAGCAGGATCTGGCATGGCCATGTTGGCTAACAGCAGATGATGTTACAGACCTATGACCATGTGGATGCTGTCTCCCTCCAGGCAGATGTTCCATCACAGACACTGCCCATTCCATCATGTCATTCATCCAGTCCACTGAATCAGCCAATCAGTGGAGGGAGTCATATATGTTGTGCCACATCTAGAACCATAACAATGTTCTCAGGGGCCTTAGCGGAATGTGCCTGTGCCTCCCATGATGGCCATAAACATATGCTGAGTGGCATGTAATGATACATCATAATCAGGTGAATGGTGGACAACAGGCCTCCTCTGAGAACTCAACCAAGTTCCTGTGTGGTACCTTGCCCACATTTTGGATACAGCCAGAGTCAACTGGCAATGAAGCTGCACTGACCACACTACCCAGATCAAGTTTGTCACCCTCAACCTGCCCAATATCTGAGGGCTCAGTAGAATGAGTATGTTTAGGCATATTGACTGTGTCTGAAGGAAATACAGTGGGTGTTTGTGTGTTATAACCTCAGTGTCAGATTCAACCTCTGCATCCACCGACTGTGCCTCTGTTTGGCCATCATCATTATCAGAGTCTGCTGATACTCTGATATCAGGTAGTGGAAGTCCTACACTTCCACTGTCAGGATCACCTGTGATAAGCAACAAATACAAGAATGGAATTACTACTCCACTAAATATTAAACCTATATATATGATAACAAACTAACACTAATCAGACAATTGCAGATAGCACAGTAATACACTCTGCACCCTTCTCACACATACAGATAATTATATATCTAAAGAATGTTTAGTAATAATCAAATGAACATTTGCTTACCATGTGCAGATGTCTCCACACTTTGCAGGTAGGATGGTCCTGAAAGAAATGAAGTAAGGAAAGGCTGGCAATTAAGTATCACAATGGGAATAACACAGGGAAACAGTGAATACACAATCACCTATATGTCCTGTAATAAATAACTGAAATTAAAACTTGGCTGAGATGTCCACTCACATCCATGTGTACTGAACAGCTCCCTTGCATAACTATATTTACTTATCAATATAAAATAATTTTTCACACAAAGTATTAGTCAAATTGTGTATTTTATTCTACAACAAATATAAAGTTTGTCATATGTAAGCTTACCTTGAAGCTGGTCCTGGGAGACACTTGCCCTTCCAGCCACATCAGCACTGACATCAAGTACACTGTGACCAGTTTCTACTGAGCTGTCTGGATCCCTGACAGAGGACAGGAACTCTTCATTCGATGTCAGTGGGGACTCAGTAGCAGGACCACTACCCATCCCCAGTAGCCAGCTGTTCTCAGGCAAATGCAGCTGCACTCCTCTAGGCTTATGAAATTACATCAGTGGCCCAGTGACACAACTGATAATAATTTCTGCTGTGACCTACTGTGTTGATATTGTTGACTAACTGGTTCCAAACCTCCTTTCTGGCAGCCATGTCACCACATCCTCTCTCAAGCAGAAAGGCTCCAGGGTGCTTCAAAGCCTGTATTATTACCACATTTTTTTGTGTCACTAAAAGGGGGTTTCCGATGATTTTTAGTCTTGGTTTCCATAATCCTGTTTGACATAAAACAGAGAAGGATAAAACAGATAAATATCACATAAGTTATGTACAGCTTATGTACTCTTTTGTCAACATTAAGCACTGGAAGCACACTTTTTCTTTAGTAAAACTGAAGCTTAAGTGGTTGTCCCACCTCCACTTCACACACAAACCAAGGCTTGTACAAACCAAGGAATACCAGATAAGTAATGTATATATATGTTTCACACAGAAATATCAGGGTGCCTGCACATTTTCAACAGAAAAGCACTTGAAACACACTTTTATTCTTGGAACACAGAATGGTAGGTGGCTCCTCCAACTCCAAAACAACAAACAAATGAAGGTTTGTCCAAAATAAGGAATACCACAAAAGTAATTGTATATATGTTTTCAACACAATTATCAGAATGTGTACATATTTACAACAGAAGAGTCAATTTATAAATGCCAGTCACATCTCACTGTGCCCACCACTCATGTGGAGGCTGCCCTTGGTCATCTCAGAAGCATAACAATGGTATCAGTGACATGTACATTACATTTCTTCCAATAACATACAATACTATAACATCAAATTTTAAAATAATAGTTATGCTGAAAGTTAACCTGTCTATCTGTTTAATGTAAATGTCTGGCAAAACTGCTTATGCCAACAGTGGATGTAAGAAGTGCATACATATAAAAGGTTCAATTTTCTGCTGGATTTATATATATATATATATATATATATATATATATATATATATATATATATATATATACATTTGTAACATTTTACAAAATGTAGAATGTACTTGAACAATACAAGCATAACTTAGCAAAATTATAAGCCTTCTCTACCAAGAAATCACCTTCAAAGGTATACCAAACTTCTAGTTTTGTCCAAGTACACAAGTCTCTTCACCTTCAGGTTGCTTGGCTACACAGTAACCTTTTATAGTGTAGATTCAGCCCTCTGAACACCATGAGGATGCAAATGAGGGGTGAACTCATTAGAATTTCTGAATACCAAACTTTTGACTTTTTGTATCAGATGTAAACATAGTCTAAGCTCTACACTATAGTTAGTTGCTAATAGCTTGCAAATGTGAACAATTATTGTGTGAAAGAGAAGGAAAACACAACCATAATTCAGACAGCATTCACTGCAATGGGCGTGTCAATGAGGATACAAAGTGTGTAACTAACTTCAACAAGCTTTTAAATAAAACAAAACACCATACATATATACTTTTTATTACTAAAAGCAGAACTCACCTGCCTTTGCTAAAACTGTTTTTGACTGTTATGTATTTTTATCACACATTTAAATGAAAATGATACAAAATGTTCTATAGACTGCATGTCTGAGATTACAACAGAGATAAGGGAAGAATGAATACAATACAAAGAGAAGACAGAGCTGCATTTGTGCAAGCTTATTCATAAATTGTTATGTGATCATTTATTGCATTTAATTTGTAAGTGTTAAATAAAATCAAGAATTCAATGCACAGGAGGTTCAGATTCAAAAGTTTACTAGTGTACACCAGGAGGCAAAAAACGTACAAGTACAGAATTTTGTCTGACATGAAACAGGAAGCACACAATCTTATATAGGTTTAACATTCAAGCTGTGCCCACCTTACTGACATGGTATGTCACAGGGTATCTACATCACTTTAGCTTACAGTCTTCTATTCATTAAATCTGCTGATGCTGTATATTTTAAAAAAGTTTTCCTCTGGATAAAATACGGCCTTGCTATCCACCTGGTCAGACATAATGTCTCTCTGTAAAGTTACTTCTTCATGGTTTCATATCAGTTTGAATACAATAGCAGATTCAGTCTTTTAATACACATCTTTGTTCTCTGTTACACTTTCTCACACAGCTGCTTGCTATCTCAGTAATACATATACAAGGCCAAATCATCCCAGCAGGAAAGAGCAGAAGATTTCATTATTTCACACATTTAATTTCCTGACCCAGCAGATAATCACTTGTGAAAAGCATAAACATTAAAACTTGCTAAGCTAGCATCTGCCAGGGTCGAAGGTCAGCTTTGCTTCAAGCCACACTGCAGTTTCAAAACTAATTCACATTTAAACATGAATTAATCCTCTCTACTATATGATTAATAGAACAAAATGCATTATATACTACTTTGTTTTTAAACTAGCATTTTTCATGTATTCAAATACACATTTTTCTAACATTTCCCCCCTATTAATACTTTCTATTCTATTTTGAAGTATGCATAGTGTCATTTCATCTCCCAACTTCTTCCACTTAGGATTTTCAGCTAGGTGAGTCATTCAATCTATACTTCAGAAAAAAATGTCATCTGAGATCAATCTCTCAATCTCAATATCTTGGTACAAAGTTTCAGTAACAGATACATCAATAAAATCTTTGCTTAATCTTTTCATGCAGGGAATTCCACAGCAAACACATGCTCCTATTAGGAGTATACCCACACAAATGGCAATCAGAATATTTATTAGGATGGAACCCCACCCCCCAAATTGATTCTAGGAAAAGTCTGTCAGTGGGTTTGGGCCTGGTTCAGTCATGGCTGATACTTGATGAATTACCTCTAGGTGGTTATTAATTTCATGCCTGTTATCTGGTATGTATGCACAGCATTCTTCTTTGATAAGCGCGCACGTACCACCTCTCGCCGCTAGGGTGAAGTCAAGAGCCATTCGATTTTGTAGCACAACAGTTCTCATTGCATTCAGTTCATCAGACGCCAGTTCTAGGGCAGAAAAAGTTGCATTACTCATTACTTCGAGAAGTTTCGACAACTTCCTCAGCTCCCAGATCGATTTGACTGCTCCGTAGGCTGGAAATATTCCTGCCCAGTATATAACACTGTCTATATGAGTCAATTTGTTTTTATCTTTCACAGCATTATGATCTTTGCAGCCAGCTTTGATCTTTCCGACTGGATTTACAGGTTTTTCAACTGGACCTTTAGGTTTTCAAGCTGCTTCCCTCACGTTTTGTATCTTACCCAAAGGTAATTCTGCAGTATGTCTTATTGCTGGAACCAAATAACCCAAAAAACAACTGCCGGACCAATTCTCAGGTAAGCATTTATATGCCTTTTTCCCACAAATAAAATAACAGTTTTCTACTTTAATGCTAATATGCATCAGCCTTGCATGAAACATTTTCTGATCTATAACTGACAATTGTTTAAACAAAACTGGATTTTTGCGAATGTCATTCATGGTTGTTTTCAATGAGTTCAAATATGAGTCATTAGTATTGCAAAAAGTATTGCCATTACTATTCTTAATATAACATCGGTAAGATATGGTTATATTACAATTGCTCCAGCCCACCTGGAGGGTATCATGTTTATAAAAAAACATACAACTCCTTTTTGTGTGACAGGTAAAAATAAAGCTATTTTGTCCTGTGATCTCACAGTTCCTGTATCGAAGAGTAAATTCTCTCAAGTCTCATTTATCCCCAAAGGGACAGCAGACATTATCAGTCCTCCATATGCTGTTGGTATAGCTGTACAAACCCAGCAATTTGAAATGTTCATAGTCTCTGCTTATACACATTTCATGGCTAGGTATGTGTTCAAATTTGGATGCCAGTCTATAGATGTTTCATCATGCCTTCCCACTTTCACTTGTGTGGTTGTGTGTAGGATAAACCACAACAAGAGGAAAATTGTCACAATTACAGTCAATAAATGTACACTCAACAAAATGATTATGCAACATCTCTGGGGTTGATCTAAATTTCTATTCGCTTTGTTTTTGGCCATATCGGTCTGGTTGTGTATCAGTCACAAAGTTTTTATCAAGTTGAAAGTTCTTTACTGGTTTACAATGTGTCAAATGAACCCAGAACGTCCTCTCAGCCACTCTAACTGCAGTAGGCATTGCCAACAGAACCTGGTACGGTCCCTCCCACTTTGGACTCGCCCAATTCTTCCTTTTCGTCACTTTCAGCCTCACGAATGTCCCAGGGGCCAAGACTGCTTCCACCGGTCTAGTCTGTTCCTTATCTGAAAAAGAGTTAAACTGCAAAACAGATTTATTTGTTAACAGTTTCCTCATATAACTAGCTAATGAACTGTCAGCCTCTTGCTCTGCAGGCATGAGAGCTTTCCACTGAGGCACATAATATGCTCTCCCAAAAAACATTTCAAAGGTAGTCAAACCCTTTATATTTGGAACCGTTCTCATACTCAGCAGTGCCAAAGGCAGACAGTATATCCAATTCTTTTGGGTCTTCTCTACTAGCTTCCTAAGCTTATTTTTGAGGGTACCATTGTACCTTTCCACCAGTCCTGCTGACTGTGGGTGGTAGGCACAATGGTTCTTTAAGGAGATACCAAAAAATCTCCCAAGTTGTTGGATTGTCTGATTCACAAAATGAGTGCCGTTGTCACTATAAATCCTTTCCGGAATGCCAAATCTAGGGATTATCTCTTTTATCAGGGCTTTTGCCACTGTTGCTGCATCCGGGTTTTTGGTTGGAAAAGCTTCTACCCATTTAGAAAACATATCTACAATAACTAAACAAAACTTTTTCCCTTCACACTTATTCAATTCTATGAAATCCATACAAATAGTATGGAATGGGTATGGTGGTAAAGGAAAACTTCCTTGCTTGGTTTTAAATGCCCCTTGTGCATGGTGTTTGTTACAAGTATGACAAACTGCACAAAATTTTTGTGTGTAATTTGTGAATCCGTATGTTTGGAATATTCGGTTTATTAACTGTACCATCACCCCTTTTGAGACATGGCACTGCCCATGGCTCAACAAAGCTGCATATCTAAATAAATTAGACAGCAATATCGCTTTTCTCTCTTTGGAAATGTACAGTCCATTCTCAAGAATTGCACCTCGTTTTATCCATTTTTGTTTTTCTGCTTTTGTAGTAAGCATCTGCATTGTTTTTAACATGTCTAAATCTAAAATCTCAGAGGGTTGTAATTCCTCATTCAAAAGTAAAGTTTCTGAGTCTGAGGCTGCTTGCTTTGCAGCTGCATCAGCTCGTGCATTGCCTTTTGAAATCTTATCCTGCTGTTTCGTATGAGCTACACATTTACAAATAGCTACTTTGGTAGGTAACTGAATAGATTCTAATAACTCCAAAATAAATTGTGCATGATTAATAGGTTTTCCACTAGATGTTATCATTCCTCTATTTTTCCATTGTTGTGCAAATACATGTACTGTAGAAAAAGCATACTGACTATCAGTATATATGTTTACACACTTGTTTTTTGCTAAAATACATGCCCTCATCAAAGCTATCAATTCTGCTGCTTGTGCAGATAAGTTGTGTGGTAAGGATTGAGCTTCTAAAATTTCAGTGTCTGTAACTACTGCATACCCTACCAGATTCTTCCCTGTAGGACCCCGTCTGCATGAGCCATCCACGTAATATATCACCTCAACATTACCCAAGGGCATATCTGTGAGATCATGTCTAGGTAAAGCTAATTGCTCAATTTCCTGCAGGCAGCTGTGTGGTGTGCCCTCCGCAGGAGTTGGAAGTAATGTTGATGGATTTAATATCGTACATCGTTCAATTGTCATATGAGGTTGGCTCAGCAGTATAGTCATACACAAAAGTTGTCTAGCAGGGGAAAGGTATGCCACTTTTTCTTGCAGTAAAATTATTGCAACTGCATGAGGCACTCTCAATGTGAGAGGGTGGAATAACACCACTGAGGCTGAAGCCTGTACTGCCATTGCAGCTGCAACTACTGCTTGTACACAGTGAGGCAAAGATCGCGCCACTGGATCTAACTATGATGAATAATAGGCTATGGGGCGTTGCTTATACCCATGTTGCTGCATCAATACTGATGTCATATATCCTTGCTTACAATCTAGAATGGCTGAAAGTAAACAGCCACGAGGGAAGCCATGGAAATGAGAATAACCACACTACACAACACAAGCCCCCACAGACCAGCAATGTAAAAAGTGAACAGATGTTGTAAAATTAAAATAAAAACTGTTTTATTTTTTTTAAACCCTGTAAATGTGTGCTACTGTGTGCGCTCGTGTGCGCGGGTGTGCTACTAGCGCAACTGCAGTTAGCAATCAGTGGAAAAGGATATAAGAGCTAAATATGCAAAGTAAGCCAAGAAGTAATAGCATAGCGGTAGAGTTGTTGGCTTGAGAGCAGGCAGGCAAGGTTCGAGCCCACACAACAACCTTTTTTTTTTTTTGTAAATAAGCACTAAAAAGGCCACTGACAGTATTGTACAAATGTAAAAGTATTCCCTTTTGTAAAATGGAATGAAATGGAGCATATGTTTTCAAGTAATACAATAATAAAAATATTTAGAAATGTACTGATAGCTAAACTGCAGTGAGACAGAGTGCCCGTAGCTAAGTAGTGTTTCACAAACTGCAAACTGCTTGCCCATAGCTAAGGACTGGTTTAACAGGCTCAAACTGTGTGCAACTAGCTGTGCTTTGTTTAACATGTGTGTTACTAGCCAATTAAGGTGTAATCCAGCGCACACCGTTTGCGCGATGCTCCCACAAGCTAACTGGCGGTGCGCATGCGTGAGCTCCGCGCAAACGAGCGCAGACCTGGTTTTAAAGTATTTAAAAGTGCTTTTGGCATGATTGATTGACAGGTCCTGAAGTCATGTCTAGACAGTCATAAAATTTAAAATGCAGTGGTCAGATTCGAACCCAGAATACCATGGACTAGAGTCAAGGTACTAAACCACTAAGCCATGACAGCAGTACATAGAAGTGCATAAATAGCATATAAATAGGATATAAGCCAAAATGGAGCATGATAAAGCAGTTTATGTGAAGTAGATACAATTCTAAACCGGCCAATCATAGAAATGTGCGGGAAAATCGGCATATATAAGCCCCATAGGCGGGAATACACAGCATAAACGATTGTAGAATAGACCTGCAGGCAGAATGAGTGGAGTAGGGGAGGGACGTTGCTTTCGAGCACAGCGGTGTGGCGTTGAGGAGTCCAGATACATGGTCTGGCTCCTAGTTCACCATCATGAGGCCCAACTCATGCAGGGCCAGGTCTCATGGGGAGCGTACAGGGTGGAGGCATGGGACCAGTTGGTTCATGATCTGACCAGTGCTACTGGCATTCCACACACTGGTGAGCAGGTCCGTCACCACCATGTGGACCTGAAGCTACGTAAGCAAGACCAGTTGACCCAATGGATCCAGGAGGCCCGGGATATGCCCAACACCCCACTACTGAGTAAGTTACATTTTACTTATGTATGTAAGGAATTCAACTAGCTGATACCAAGGAGATGTGTATTCCAATATTACTTGTTTTGTATTACAGCTGCAGGTGTCCGCTCTGCAAATCGAATGGCACATGAGCGGAGGCTGGTGCGGCTGTGCCACCATGCAGGTTAGTAACCCCACCTAGTACTTGTAAATAAATATTATAGTGTAGCACATAGCAGAACACTGCAGTGTATTGATTAAAAGTAATAGAATGTGCAAGCAGCAAGTAAATGTCTGCAGGTATGGCTGCAACAAGTTCATCAGTATGTAAGTAAAACTGGGAATATAAGTGATAGAAATAAATAGTGCTGTAATACAGATGTCCCACCATTAATTAAATGTAGTATAACCTGCAGTAGCCTCAAGAGTACAGCTTCAGAAGCTGAGGTAATCACAGGTGAGATATATCCCCTGTTGAAATGCTGAATCATGACAGAAGTGAGGCTGCTGGAAAGTGTTGGAATCCCCACAGGTCTAATATGTGAAGAAAGCCTAGAAGTACCAACCTGAACTGTGAAATTGCAGGATGTGTGAGAGTGACAGAAAGGTTCATGTATCAATAAATAATGTAGTAATAGCACCTGAATATATAAGCTTCAGTGTGGTTCTACAGAAATAAATGCATGTGGGAATTAAAACTTAACATCCCAAACTGATTTCAGTGTGTCTGACTCTTGAATGTTCAGGCCAAACTCTGTATATGGTGATCACAGTCAGCAATTTGCAGATAGAATGAAAGATTGTCTGACATACTAAACATCCATAGCTGTCCCCTGCCCTGTCATCAAAGTGTAGCAGGATGATGTATCTGATCAAATTCAAAATAACTAGGATAGTGATGTATCTGTAACAGGTCTAGCATGACAGTCAAGTAAGAATCAGTGGGAAAGTATCACCCACAAGATAATTGTGTTTCTATTACAAATGTATATCAATGTATAATTTATGAATGTGTCATCATTTTCTTTCTCCACCCCACCCTATAATTGCAAATTAAAAAAAAACACTAAATATTGGTATGTGAACATTTCATTAACCATGGACATTTGTCCTGTTTCAAAAATATATGCATGTCTCTTGTTGCATGTGCCCTGGTCATACCTGCAAACCGGCAAACCTGATGGCCTGTTGCCATTAATCAACCCTGCATGTTGTTCGATTGTGTATTTCTGTTCAAATAATGCATGTGATATTGATATGCCCATTGTTCAATGGTGTTAATATCTGGGTGTTTGTTTAATGGGAATACTAATGCATGCTGTTACAACTAATTTGAATGGAATAATATGCCACTAACCCAAACTAACATAACATACACACAAACCTAGAACGCTTGGGAAGGCA
Organism: Protopterus annectens; assembly: GCF_019279795.1. NCBI lineage: Eukaryota > Metazoa > Chordata > Ceratodontiformes > Protopteridae > Protopterus > Protopterus annectens. Next base: position 1,028,022,067 of record NC_056730.1, read on the forward strand.
GGTCCCAGCGGACCCACCTCTCCCACCTCAGCTGGCGAGTGCACCTGGCACTAGTGCCCAGGCTGGACCCTCCTCCGGTGGCCCTGTGCCACCTTCGGCTGGAAGCGCTAAAGGGGATGGGGCCCGTCCCCCCTCTGCAAGCATGGCCGGAGGAGCACGTCCACTCACCCTCCAAGGTGTCTGGTCTGTGGTGCAAAAGGAGATCCAAGACTCTGTCCTTGGGCCCCTACGCCAGCTTGAGGCCCGGGTGGCACAGCTTACGGGCTTGCCCGTTGTCCCACCCGCACAGCCCCATCCTGGGCTGTGAAGGAACAGTGGCAACTGCCTATGGGTGGGGATATCAGTTCCACTGTTGCCATCTGTGGGCTCATGTGCCATGGATATCCCAACCTCCGTCCCCATCAATTGTGTAACCCCCCCACATGTGTCATACACCGCCCCTGTATGCGTCTTGTCTGTCTTGTCTGTTAACCTACCCAACCTACCTCCCCAGCTATACCGACTACCTCACCTGACATACCACTCTCACCTGATAAAAAAACAAAAAAAGGGCACTCTGTACCCACAAAAAAATTATGCCCCATGCATAGCTGTCCATGTTGCACACATGTCCGCTGGACATCGAAACTGTTAATTACAATTGGCTGTACAATAGGGATTAATGTTGTCCTGACACTCTCTCAGGGGTGGAAGGTTCCAAATGTCACACCAAATTGCATACAAATGCACAGCTGTTGCTGAGAAAGACATGGGCAGCTATGGGTCTCACCTCCATCCTTCCTGCAAATACCAAGCTTGTTTCCCTACTGTCTTACCCTCTTTGTGACCCCTTTTTCACCACTTTCCTGTCACCCCTTTTTCTTTTCTTTCAAAGAAAATAGTGCGGGGTGTGCGCTTGTGTGCGCATAGCTCAACGCCAGTGCGCATGCGTGAGCTCCGCGCAAACGAGCGCAGACCTGGTTTTAAATGCTTAAAAGTGCCTTTGGCACTTTTGATTGACAGGTCCTGTACTCATTTAGAAAGAAAAATAAATTCCCACTGTTAGTCTCGAACCCAGGACCCTGGCAACACTAGTCTGTCTGACCTACCACTAAGCCATAACTCTCATAGAAGAACATAGTGCTAAAATAAATATAACATGTAATAATAGGAATCAATAGAAAGGTAATATAGGATGTGCACTACCCAAAGCATGTCAGGTAGATTTTAATGCCTGAATTACTGGATTCCCACACTAGTTTAGTGTTCACGGAAACAGCCCTGCTAATTGTTAGCTTGTACATAATAATGTGAGGTAATGTTCATATATGAAAGTATTATATGTACACATATGTATATATATATATATATATATATATATATATATATATATATATATATATATATAAATATATTAATACATGTGAAATATAGTGGTAGGTGTCAGTATTCACACACACTCGCTACAGGAAACAGTGAAAATAAATGCAGCAACCACAATCTACAACACAGCCTGACTCCTGTGAGACTTAATAACCCTTTTAACTGTGTAAAGGTGCCTTCAGCACTTTGACTGACAGGTCCTATACTCAGTTTGAAAGAAAAAAATTCCTACTGTCAGTTCCAAACCCAGGACCTTGGTAACACTAGTCTGTATGACCTATCACTAAGCCATAACTCTCATGCAAGAACATAGTGCTGAAATAAATATTACATGTAATAGTAGGAATCAATATAAAGGTAATATAGGATGTGTACTACCCAAAGCATGTCAGGTAGATTTGTAATGCCTGAACGACTGTATTCCCATACTAGTTTAGTGTTAACAGTAACAGCCCTGCTAATTGTTAGCTTGTACATAATGTAAGGTAATGTACATATATGAAAGTATGTATATGTACGCATACATGCATATATATATATATATATATATATATATATATATATATATATATATATATTAATACATATGAAATATAGTGGTAGGTGTCAGTATCCATACACACTCACTACAGGAAACAGTGAAGATAAATGCAGCAACCAGAATCTGCAACACAGCCTGACTCCTGTGAGACCTACTAACCCCTTTAACTACTTAAAGGTGCCCCCTGCACTCTGATTGATAGGCCCTATACTCAATTTGAAAGCAAAATATAAGCATACTAGTAGGCCCTACCACAAGACCATTGTAACACTAGTCTGTATGACCTACCAGTAAGCCATGACTCTCATACAGGAATATAGTGCTAAATAAGTGGAACATGTAATAGTAGGAATGAAGATAAAGGCAATATAGTATGTGTACTACCCAAAGCATGTCAGGCAGACTTTTACTGTCCCAATTACTGGATTCCCATACTAGTGTAGTGTTAACAGAAACAGCCCTGCAAATTGTTAGCTTGTACCCAATATTGTCAGCTAATGTACATATATGAAAGTATGTATATGTACACATATGTATATATAGCAATACATATGAAATATAGTCGTAGGTGTCAGTATGCATACACACTCACTACAGGGAGCAGGCGAGAGATATGCAGCAACCTGAATTCACAACACAGCATGAAGCATGAGAGATGGACTAACCTTCACACTCACAGAACATTGTCAACAGCATACCAGCATGGTCCACGCCCTTACAATCTGAAAGGGCAACGCCTATCTCACATACCCTTTTATAGCACTGTCCTGAAATCACAGTGAGACATGCAATCAGTACACAACTGGCTGTATGCAATTAGCCAATGCTGCCTTACAGTTGGTGCAGAGGCCATCACATGGACCTATGCAGATACCTACAAAAGCATCCAGTACCCACACTCCACACATGCAATACAGTCATTGCACAAAACCTACTGAGAAAGAGAGAAAAAGACAGAGAGAGAAATAAAATAAATATACAGACAGCCAGCAGCAAAACCAGCAGCAGCAGCAAACAACAAGCAGCAAGCAGCACCACTGACACAGCAACAGCTGCCACAAACACAGGTAATGCAAAGTAGCAGGTTAATACTGTGTTTACTGTGACACCTCCAAATGTATCATAGTTCACTATCTATAGGTATGTCCATGAGATAGGTTGTGTGTACATAGTCCTGAAATATATACATATGTAATATTGCTGTACATGTTGCCCATACTTAAAACTTCCATAGCTTAGAACACAAGGCCAGTTGTGAATATGATGCAGTAGTTACCAGGGTCAGTAGAGGTTACTCCTCATTGGTGTGCGACCACTGTGTATGTATGGCACTGTTCATGTACATATCCTGTAGTAAGGCCAGGCAACCTCATTAGGTCAAAGGTGTAATGTGCATCAGGTACTGTGGTACCCTGATTGCCACATCAAACATGTTTCCCATATGGAAATGCACACACAGACACATCCCACATCCACACACTTGCCACATTCAGGCTTCAAAACACTATATAGGTATATTCTGGTACATGTGCGTGTTACAGTAGCATGTAACACTATACTGAGTACTGGTAGTTGTCTGTTGTCATGTTGTTTGTATAGAGTAAAAGGATTGTTCGTTTATCCTACTTCGTTTTGTGGACATTACTTGAAGAAGTGTTACCTTACATGTGTTATTGGTACCACCACCTTCTCTTTTGTAGTTTTGTTTGTATAGGGTGCTGTCAACATCACTGCTCGTTAAGGGAAATGTGCACCCTGCAGTGCATAGCCCCATTTGGCAAAAGCCACATCCCACCCCCACCATTGTGCACACACACTAACCCCACCCACAGTAAAACACATACTTTCCATTTGCAAGATTCAAACCCCTACCTAACTGTGTTATGACAGTAGAGGCAGACACATTAGCAGAGTGTGCTCTTTGCATTAGTGGAAGAAATCCTTTCTAATGCTGTACTTAGAGGGTGCTGACATCATCTGTGTGTAGGAGGAGGGATGTGCACCCTGTAGTGTGTTCTCCCAGTTGGCAAAAGGCACTTATCCCTCCCAGCATTATGCACACACACAAACCTCACTTATGCTAACACACATACATTCCCTTTGCAGGATTCAAACCCCTACCTAAGTATGTTATGACACCAGAGAAAGACACATTAGCAGAGCGCGCTATACAAATTACTAGAGTACTTTAATTCAGGTAATATAGTTATAGAGTCCTGACATCATCAGTGTTTCAAAAGGGGAATCTGCATCCTGTAGTGTACTGTCACAGTTGCTAATAGGAGCATTTCCCACACACACATCGATGTGTTCGAGGTTTGCATATGTGGGGGATCCAGTACTCCAGTGTGATTAGTATATGGTTCGATTGCAACAATGAGGGATATACTTCCAGTGGTGAGCATTTTGTACTCATGTTTGTGATGATCAGGTCTAGTATATCTGCCCCTCTTGTGGGAAGGTTGATTACCTGTTCCATAGCTAAAGAGTGTCTGATCTATGGGAACTCTAGAGCTTGGGTATTGTGGCTTGTGTAATGTTCACAGTCTATGTTTGGGTAGCTGACATCACCCGGTACGATGGTGTTTGCAGAGAAATCTATACTCTCCTGTGTGAGCATGAAGGCTGTGTGGGAGTCCTGAGTTTGACAGGGTGCTGTAAGAGCTCCTCTGTGTCTCTTTCCATGTGGTCCAGGGAGGTACGTCTCAGGTTGTTTGCACCAGCATGGACAATGACTGCCTCATACTTGTACTTGCTGTGGAGTGACCTGTGTGCCTGTGTTATGTGGCACATTCTATCACCCGACAGGTAGCTAAATGTGACCCTCACCTTGCTCAGTCTGGAGGGCGGGACGTCAGTCAACAGCTCATGTCAAGCATGTTCACACCCCTCATAAATGATGTGGAAACCTTCAAAGGCCCCAGGCCTGTTGAAAATATGGTCCAGACTGCAGATACCTGTATAAAGGCATTCTATGGACACATTCAGGAATGCATGGATCATGCAACCACATATGAAAGCATGACCCAGTCCTCCAAAGGCAGACGTCCTGTGTGCTGGACACCAGCCATAAACAAGCTATACAATAGAAGGATGAAGCCACTACATGATACAACAAACTCCCAAAATGTGAAGGCATCACTGATGAGTATTAGAAGACAACTACAGGCACTCATACGATTGTCTAAGGCCATCTTTGAGAGAAGATTCCACAAGCCACTGAGGATAATCACAAGGCTTTCTGTAGTTATGTCAGGAACCTGGGTGGTAATACCCAGATATGCTCAGAGGTAATCCAAGATGTCACACGAAATACAAAACACACATACATTGCCATCATCCTAGTGAACAGGTTCACTGCTACCTTCTCCCCCCACCATACCAAAAGGGCAAATATGTCTCCCAGCAGAGTGCTGCCCCCCCCTGACATCACAGATGGTCAGGTAAGAGCTGCCCTCTCCAAAGCAATAAACACTGCATCAATGGGACCAGACAGTGTCCCAGGCTGTGTCCTACATGAACCACAAGAAGAGCTACACCCAGACATAACACTACTGTTCAATCCCAGCCTTACTACATGATATGTGGCCAAAGAGTGGCGTACAGTAACAGTGGTCCCTCTACATTCAGGTAGTGCCTTAACAGATCCTGGACACTATTCGCCCCATATGTCTGAATAGCTTGGTCTGCAAAGCTATGGCAAGGATCATCATGAACCTCACATATATAGATATTGGGGACCTACAGACATGTCACCATACACAGTTTGGCTCTGTTAATGGCAGATCCTGCCTCTCAAACCTGTTTGATTTCCTTGAAACAGTCACCAAGGCCACTGTCAAGGAGAAGGAGATCTACACAGCCTACCTGGACCTTGCATAAGCCTTTGGTACAATACCCCACTTGTGCATTCTAGGGAAGCTCACCAGTGTACATATTAACCCCTATGTCACTATGGATATTGCACAGTGGCTCAAGGGCAGAACACACATGGTTAGAATTGCTGGAGCCATGTCAGCCTCAAACCAGTTACAAGTGGTGTCCCACAAGGCTCAGCCCTGGGAGCTGTCATGTTCATTATATATTTATCATAGGTACAGGCCAACATGGAAGTACTGTGGCTGAGCAAGTCGCAGATGACTGAAAACCGGATGCCATAATCAACTCTCCAGCTAACACACGCATCCTCCAAAAGGGCCTCTTGCAAACACACGACTTGTGCCACAGCCATGGCCTCAAGGTGAATGACAAAAAGCGTATAGCCATCCCCTTTGTCAAACACAAAGTGACCACAAAGTACCACATATGTGTTAATCCATTAAGTGCAGATGAAGGAATTATGGACCTTGGGGTACACAGGTCGATAGCATTCTACCATTTGACAACAACATGGACAAAGTGGTTAGGAAAACATTTTATATGGGCCACATAATCATGATGGGATCCACATGTAGATCAGGGGAGGACATTGTGCCCCTTTACTCATCCCTCATCATGCCCATAATTGACTATAATGACCCTGTCGGCATGCACCTTACCAGACACCTGCAGCAACTGGAAAGACCACATATGTACCTCGACAAGAGGATCAAAGGGCTCAAACAGATGACACATACTGACTGGTTGAAGAAACAGCAGCTCTACTCAGTGGCATACTGCCTCTTCATAGGCAATCTGTGCCTGACATATAAAGCCATGTCAAACCCTCACTTAATGGCCATGCTGCACCTCAGAATATCCAGATCCCATCAGGATACACGCTGGAAAGACTGGAACCTCAGGCGTGATATACATAGGACATGCTGGAGGGGCACATTCATAACTCAGAGGCTCCCTTCATTCTGGAATATTATCCCAATAGAGGTTAGGCAGAGTCACTCAGTGACTATCTTCAAGAGTGATATTAATGACTGGATGTGACATCGTAGGGTTACCCTGGGTATCACTTATGTGTCACTGTTAGACAGAGGCACAGTATACAAACCTTGGAAAAGGGCATAGCAAGATAGATTTACAATGCATGGTGAAAGCCACACACATTCTGGCTAGGTGGATAAATGCCCTGGGCAGACATCCCTGTATGAACCTATGGACCTATGTATCTTGTTCACCATTGGCCCTATGTGCTGTTAATCACCAATGCAATCTCAATACTATGGTAGCATGTTCAAAGGTCAGTTGTCAGTCACCTCTATGGTACAGTTGTGGAATATGTGAGTCATGTAGTAATGTCACAGCTGCCACATGTACACAGTCAACCCTATCCCCTACCCATGGATGTACAACACATGTCCTTTTTCACAATGAACTTATGCAAGTTAACTGGTCACCTCTCAAATCCCTCCCAATAGATGAAGCTGTTAATCACTTCAATAATACATTTCTCACCATCCTTGAACATCATGCTCCCTTGCGTTCCATTCGTATGAAAGCTAAGACAGCACAATGGCTCTCCAACAAAACTAGGCAACTAATGCTTAATAGAAACAAAGCTTGGAAAAAATGGCATACAACTAAAGATTTAACTGATCATCTCTCTTTTAAACAAAAAAGAAATATGACAAAACAAGCCATACTTCATGATAAAAGAAACTATTACACTCAATTACAACAATCTTCCCTCCACCGACCACATAAATTTTGGACCGCTATTAATACTCTCTTATCCCTGGCAAAGCTGCCACTCCAAACCCATCAGACTCCAACACCAACTCCCCCACAGATATAGCTAATGCCTTTAACACCTTCTTTACTTCAGCCATCCAAAAGCTAGCAAACCAACAAAGCCCTGATACCTCTAAACTATCTATGCCTAGCTCTACTCCCCCCCATTTCACATCCAACCCATACCTACCTCCTACATTTTGTCCCTACTTCAAAAACTCAAGCCAACAACCCCTTCAGCCGACAAATTACCTGCAGAATATCTCCAACTAGGTGCCAAAGCAATAGCTTATCCCATCTCTCTATTAATTAACAGGACTATAAAAGAATACACTATCCCTTCAACCTGGAAAATCTCACACATTATCCCACTCTTCAAAGGAGGTGACTCTTTGGAGTATTCTAATTTTCGCCCTATAGCGCTACTATCTCCTATTGCAAAAATAATGGAGAAATGTGTACACAAACAGTTACTAAACCACCTGTTAACCAACAATCTCCTAGCTAGCTGTCAACATGGGTTTCGCCCATTCCATAGTACAACCACCGCACTACTATCCTTCATCGACTCTATCAACATAAATCGCAACAAGAACACTCCTTCCTCTGCTTTCTTCATAGACCTGTCAAAAGCCTTTGACATGGTTAATCATCAACTCCTCCTACACCGCTTAAAGTCCCTCTCTCTTGACAACCAGGCCTTAAGTTGGTTTTCATCCTATCTTGAAAATCGCAAACAGGCAGTTCTCTGGGATAACCATCTCTCTGACCTTCTCCCCACCTCCATAGGAGTCCCTCAAGGGTCCATCCTAGGTCCTCTTCTGTTTTCCATTTTTTTAAATGATCTGCATCTAGCCACTCCTCTATCCACTTGTATTCAATATGCTGATGACACAACCATCATTTGCTCCACCAAAACCCAGACTGAACTTCACTTGCTAACACAAAACACCTTCACCACCATCGAACAATGGTTCTCAAACCACTGCCTCCTCCTAAACCCCAAGAAAACCAAACTCCTGATTTTTCCACCCACTCACCTATCTCCCCCTATTGACTTCACACTCACATCTAACAATGGCACACTTATTGCTCCAGACCAAACAACGAAACTATTGGGTATTACTATCGACAACCAACTAAAATTTGACTTTCATATAAACTCCACCATAAAATCAACTAACAGGAAACTTGGATCTCTATATAGAATCAAATCTTTTTTAACACCTGAAGCTAGAACTATAATAGCTAGAACCCACTTAATCTCTACCCTATTATATGCTTCTGCTATATACACTAACCTTTCGAAGTACAACCTCAAGAAACTAACCATATCATACAACAACATAGCCAGATTTGCCACTGCCTCTCCATATAAAACTCACCACTGTTTGAATCTTTTAAAACTAGGTTGGCTGGAATTACCCCACCTCATACAATACTATCAACTCACTATTGCACATAAAGTCCTTTATCACCCTGTAAACACACCAATGCTCTCTACACTTATAACACCCTATCACAATATGAGACATCTCCGTTCCTTCAACAAAACACTGATAAAAACTTCTAAATCAAACAATGTAGCAGGAGACTCCATATTCTCCAACTCAGTTGGCAAAATTTGGAATCAACTTCCACCAGACCTCACAACACTGACTTCTACTCCACTATTTAAATCCAATCTAAGACTCTACCTAAACAACCACAGGCTATGTTCCTGCAACGACCCTGGGTAACCTTTCTCACTCACCTTGCTTCCCTCCTTTACTCTTCACCTGGCCTTCTTCATCACTTCTCTAGCTTACTTAGATTTCCCTCCTATTAATCCATCTCTCTATCCCTCTTTATTTATTTATATTTCTTAACCTAAATACTTATGTCTTTGAATAACATACCTTAACCTAGCATTTTTATCTAACCTAAACTTCTGCTCTGCCTCACATGGAAATCAAATTTTCATATAGCCTGTATTTAACCTATGACATTGTGTTTATTTTTATTATTTCTATTGTATTACTTTTTGTATATTTTTAACTTTAGTTGTTACTGGAGCTTTTCTCCTCGGGCCTCCACTGAAAATGGACTTGTATCCAGTTGGACTAGCCCGGTTAACAAATGTAAAATAAATAAATAAATAAATGTATGAGATGGAAACACTTGGCCAAACTGTGGACTAAGCACTCTGAACCCAGTACTGGCATAACCTGTCAGGTGGTATGAAATACTACAGTGACAGCAATACCAGTCTGATGTGGACCTACACTGACAGCAATACAAGCATGGAAACACACCGGGCCATTCATGGAGCCTAAGGATAGCATCCTGCATGACTGGCAGACACCTCTGCAGCTGGCACACAGGCATACATTAGGCCTGCACACAGCACGCATAACACATAACACACAAATCCTGTGTGCCAAACAAGCACAGTCTGTACAGCTATACAACACTACTGCTGCAGTTGTGTTAGGTACTTTTTATTGTCCAGTACAGTGAGGACATGCTCACCAGGCTGGACAAGGTGTAGGTCACAGTGATATGCTCATAGGGCACTATGGTCCACCACATAACACAAGCATACATGTCAGTCAGATGCATGGACACATATGACTCAGTCATTGTCCATGCCACCACAGATGATGTGGGATGTCCCTCACTGGGATACATGATAGGGAACATGGAAGGGATCACTGAGCAAGTGACACAGGCTGGTAGAACCCTGACCTTGGTTGGCATCAGACCCTCACCAGGGATTCTGACATATTACTGAATGCTAATGAATTACTGTGGCTACAACACCCTAGCTGAACGGTTCTTAGCATGCGGTCACTGCATTGCTATGGAATAACGTCTTACCACTCCCACAACAGGTGAAAACATGCAGCACCTGTTCATCAACAACAGGTAGACTATATGCCCCAGACCAGGTGTGTATCCCTCACTACTAGGCTGATAGCATCTACATCTCACACTGTATATACACATCCCACATGCAGCACCTGCACAGAAGACCACAGTCATAATGTTACCCTGTGCAAATACCATGTATTCACATGTGGCAGGCATCACACATGGTAACTATTGAAGGTCACAGGTACATATGTGTATTTGACACACACATACATCATGTGTGCATTGCCATAACTGGTTTAATCAATGTCATGCATAATTGTGAGAGACAACCCGCACACATGGGCATTCTGTGTGGGCAAAACACACTTGGCATGTCTGTAATCAAAAGCCATACATAATTGTGATATCGTTTAGAAAGGGGCATGTGCATCCTGTAGTATGTTTTCCCAGTTGCCAAAATGGATATTTCTGTTGTACACACTTAACCCCCCCTTCACACACACTTGCCAGTTGCTGTATTCAAACCCCTACCTAATTATATTATGACACTTGAGACAGACGCATTAGCAGAGTCAAACCCCTACCTAATTATGTTATGACACTAGAGACAGACGCATTAGCGGAGTGCGCTATTCACATTACTGGAAGATTTCCTTTCTCCTGATATACTTATAGGGTGCTGACATCATCAGAGTTTAGGAAGGGGAATGAGCATCCTGTGGTATGTTTTCACAGTTGCCAAAAAGGATGCTTCTTACATACAGACTTACCCCCCTTCACACACACTTGCCACCTGCTGGATTCAAGCCTTTATCTAACTATGTTATGACACTAGAGACGGACGCATTAGCGGAGAACGCTATTCGCATTACTGGGAGAGTTCCTTTCTCCTGATATACTTATAGGGTGCTGACATCATCAGAGTTTAGAAAGGGGAATGAGCATCCTGTGGTGTGTTTTCACAGTTGCCAAAAAGGATGCGCCTTACATACACACTTACCCCCCTTCACACCTGCTGGACTCAAATCTCTGCCTAACTATGTTATGACAGTAGAGACGGACGCATTAGCAGAGTGCGCTATTCGCATTACTGGGAGATTTCCTTTCTCCTGATATACTTATAGGGTGCTAACATCATCAGAGTTTAGAAAGTGGGATGAGCATCCTGCGGTGTGTTTACACAGTTGCCAAAAGGGATGTTCCTTTCATACACACTCATCCCCCTCCACACACACTTGCTGGATTCCAATCTGTACCTAACTATGTTATGACACTAGAAATGGATGCAGTAGCAGGGCGCGCTATGCGGATTACTGGGAGATTCTTTTTCTCCTGATATACTTATAGGGTGCTGACATCATCAGAGTTTAGAAAGTGGAATGAGCATCCTGTGGTGTGTTTACACAGTTGCCAAAAGGGATGTTCCTTCCATACACACTTACACCCCTTCACACACACTTGCTGGATTCAAACCCCTACCTAACTATGTTATGACACTAGAGACAGATGCATTAGCAGAGCGCGCTATTCGGATTACTGGGCGATTTCTTTTCTCCTGATATACTTATAGAGTGCTGACATGATCATTGTCTAGAAAGGGGAATGAGCATCCTCTGGTGTGTTTTCACAGTTGCTAAGAGTAACATTTGGACTAAGTGTGTGAGCATGCCCAGTTCAGCCTTCCCATGGCATGTTGTGTGAAAGATGTCTCATTTATCTAAGTGTGTGAGCATGCCCAGTGTGAGCTTTCCATATGTTGAACTCTGCAGCCCATCACATTTGTGGATGAGTGTGACCTTCAACAAATATCTCCAGTTTATGGTTGTGTGTTCTGTGCCATGTTGTGTAGTTACTGTCCAAATGCTTTTTGTGTGAACACAACAGGGAGTATACTGTGCCTGCAGGTTTTGCATGGGATACTTTGCACACAATTGTCAACATCCGTTCATACTGACCTAACACTGTAGTACTGTATAGTGTAGTGGTTCAGTAGTTTCACTGTGGTGGTCAGTATCCTGGGCTTTAGTCCTATCACTGCTTTACATTTCCATAGTGTGCACAACAGCCTGGTGGTGCCTCTACGGACTCTGGTAATTACCACCCCATAAGCTTAACAAGTCTAGTCTGCAAAGCTATGGAGAGGATCATAATGGAGCTCATAAACAAAGATATAGGGGACATGCAGACATTGGACCAGTCCCAGTTTGGCTTGGTCAAGGGCAGATCATGCCTTTTGAACTTGGTCGACTTCTTCAAAACACTCACTAAGGCCATTGCTGAGGGAAGGGTAGTCCATACAGCCTACCTTGACCTTGCAAAGGCTTTCAACACAATACCCCACTCGGGTATTGTAGAAGGACCTACCAGCCTAAATGTAAACACATATGTCACAAGACGGGTTGCAAATGGGCTTAAGGACAGGACCCACAGGGTTAGAGTTGCTGGCGCTATGTCGGACTCCAAGCTGGTCACAAGTGGTGTCCCACAGGGCTCAGTCCTTGGCCCCCTCTTGTTCGTCATCTACTTCTCAGAGGTACAGGCCAACATGGGAGGACTTTGGCTGACAAGGTTTGCAGATGACTGCGAACTGGGCGCCATAGTGGACAGTGCATCAGACACGGATATCCTTCAGAAGGGACTCACGGACACTGATAGCTGGTGCCAGAGTCATGGCCTGACGTTACATGCCAAAACATGTATAGTCATACCCTGCGGAAAAAGCAAGGTAACCCCAAGCTACCATATAGGTGGCAATCCTGTAAGCACAGAGGAGGTTATCATGGACCTGGGGACCCAGGTTGACAGTGGCCTTTCTCCTGACACTCACGTTGCTAACGTGGCTAGAAAGACCTTCTACATTGCCCACCTGATCAGGACGGGATTCACATCCAGATCTAGTGGGGTCATTGTTCCCCTGTACTCTTCACTTATCAGACCAATGATCGAGTACAGTGCCCCATTCTGGATGTATCTCACCTGACATCTGCAGCAATCAGAGAGACCCCAAAAGTCCCCCACCAAAGGGATAAAGGGTCTCCAACAGCTGTCATATGCTGCCAGATTGAAGACACTCCAGAGGTGACATGTGCCTGACATACAAGGCCATGTCCAACCAGGAAGTAATGGACATGCTCCACCTCAAACTCGCCAATTCCACCAGAACCACTAGGGCAAGTAACTTAAACCTTAGCAGGGATATAAGTAGGACATATTGGAGGGATAGATTTATCACTCAGAGACTCCCTATGCTGTGGAATACAATCCCGGTCCATGTGAGGCAGAGCACCTCACTGGCTCTGTTCAAGGGGAATCTTTACCTGTGGATGGGAGATCATAGGTTTACCCCGGGGACCGTCTCTGTGCCACTGCTGGACAGAGGAACAACAGACTACTGGGCACGGTATTGTTTCCATATAAGGGGTGGCGTACGCCATAAAATTCTGGGCTGGGCTTATACCTGCCTTAGGGCAGATAGCCTAGTATAAACCTATGAACCTATCTGACCATGTTGCATTATGTTCGGATATGAACTACTTACAACAGCCTCATCCAACATCAGTAGTGTATTCCACAACATAGGTGTACATTGGCAAACACTACCGATGTGCCCTAGGCCATTTCTAATGCTAGTCCGAGCGTGTGCTTGTCCTTCGACACATTGTAAGTGTAGTTTTCCATGACATATGTCTTGTGTAGTATACTGTGCCTCTGTCTACCTGTGACATAACATTGATACCCAGGGTAAACCTACCGTCTCCCATCCACTCATTAAGATTCCTGTTGAGGAGAATCAATGAGTGACTCTATGGATAACCTGTACTGGTAGTTTACTCATGCGTGGGGGTGTCTTCTGTGTTATGGATAATGCAGTACAGCTTGTCCTATGTATTTCAGTGCTGGGGTTCAGGTCCCTCATGTGCATAGCTCACTGCCATTCAGATTGTACAAGGTGCAGCATGTTCATTGATTCCAGCTTGGACATGGCTTTCTACATCAGGCACAGCTTGCGTCTGGGTGGCCAGCATGGCAGTGTGTGGAGTTGCACTCTGTTTAATCAGGCAACACATTACATGTGTTCAAGCTCTTTGATACTCCTGGTGAGGTACTGTTGTGGACCTTACAGTTGATGGAGGTGTCTGCTGAGGTACACCCCACAGGGGCTGTTGTGGTCATTTGTAACTTTGATGAAGGATAACTGCAGAACCACAATGACCTCCCCTTATCTAGATGTCATAACCTTCATGATTAGGTTGGTATATGGATTGTTTCTGTTAACATTACAGCCACATGTTTGTCCTATGCAGGATATCTATCCTCTTGTGTACCCAGGTCCGTCATTACATGTGATGTATGTAATGGGTTAACACCTATGTGGTAATTGGTGGTCACTTACTGTATATCCACAGAGGTTGACTATACAGTTGTCTCCATTTCACTTGCTGACATGGCTATGGCACCGGTTGTCTGTTTCTATGTGGCCCTTTTGTGGGACGCTTGTGTCAGCTGGAGTGTCAGATATGTTAGGCGGTTTGTAGTCCTCTGCAAACATGTTCAGGCACAGTCCTTACATGTTGGCCTGTACCTATGGGGCATATATACCAGATGGGAAAGGTCCCAGGACCAAGCTTTGTGGGATGCCTGTTATATGTGGTTTGTAGTCTGACATGGCTACAGCATGTCTGGCCATGTCAGTTCTGTCATTGGTCTGGTTTGCAACCCCTCTAGTGGCATTGGGGTGTATATTTAAGCTGGTGAGCATATCTATATTGAACACGTAGGGTATTGTATGGAAGGCTTTGCAAGGTTCAGCTACACTGTGTGGGCCACATTGCCCTCATCAGTGACCTCAATCACTGTTTCAACATAGTCACACATGTTTAGGGGCGGGGTCTGCACTTCATAAACCCACACTGGCTAGGGTCGGGTGTCAATAGATCCCCAATATCGTTATGTCTGCGGTACATGCTGATCCTTACCATAGCTGTGCAGACCAAGCTTCTCAGGAATCTGTGGTGGTTGTTTTTAGTATCCATTCAGGCGACACCTTTCTTGAGAACACCCACTGTTGTTGTACACTGCTCTTTGGGTACATATCCTGTGGTAAGGCTGACATAATGTCAGGGAGGCAGCGATCTGCTGGGAAAGATATTTGGCATTATGAGGGGGGGGGGTTTGCACTGCACCTGTCAGGATGTATGTTGGCAATACGTGTGTGTGTTTGGTATGTTGTTTGTAATATTTGTGTGATCCAGAGCATATCCAGGAATTCACAACACACTTACTACCATCTGTTGCAGCAGCCTTGGAGTTATCCTTAGTGTTCCGTACAATTTGTATCATAGTAGGTTCATGGGTTCATACTAGGCTATCCACCCTAGGGCATTTGTAAGCATAGCCACAGTGCGTGTGGCTTTTGCCACCCCTTGCTATGTGAATATTATGGCCATTTATGATTTACTTAGCTGTGCCTCTGTCTGGACATGACACAGTAAAGACCCCCAGTGTACATCTACAATTATCCATCTATTTTGCTAACCTCCTGTTGAAGAGTGTTAGTGAGGGGCTCTGCCTAACATGTAGTGGTATTCTGTTCCAGGGTGTGGAGAGACTCAGGGTTAGGTATCTGTCCCTCCAGCACATCCTATTTGATTATGTATTAAGGTTGACATCTCTGACTCACACAGCTCCGATGGCTTTGGGTTTTCTGGGGTGGAGCATGTCCATTACTTCTGTGTTGGACATGGACTTGTACAACAGACATACAATGCCTCTGTGTTGGCAGTATGTGACTGCATTCGGCTGTGGTGTCTACAGCCGGGTGGCATATGAGCTATAGTTGAGACCCTTTATGACTCTTGCTGAGGTACCTTTGGGGTCTTTCTAACTGCTGCAGGTGCCAGGTAATGTACATCCCAAATGAGGCATTGTATTACAATATGGTCTGATAGGGGAACAGTATAGGGGCACAATGACCTTTGTTGACGTAGATGTGACTCCTTTCATGATACAGTGTCCAATATAGACAGTCTTCCTAGACAAATTGGCGATGTGGCTGTCACATGACAGGTGACTGTCCACTTGTGTCACTAGGTCCCTGATTACTCCTTGCACACATAATGGTTTACCACCTATGTGGTAATTTGTGTGTACCTTGTTTTGTATTTGGTGGTACATTCATCCTGTCCACTGTCTTCAGGACAGTGGGGTGGGGTTCCTGTGTGTGAGAGTGTGGTCTGTAGCATGCTACAGACTGTACAGCAGTCTTGCATACAGGTAGTTGCACATGGGTGGACTGCAATGACATAGGCATTGTCAGTTAACTGGACGTATTGCTGTCTGTGCTGAATATGGATACTCACCCTCCTTCTATGTTTTGTTACAGGTTTTGTGGCCATAACACATGATATGTGGTATTACCTGGTAGTGCTGGTGTGCTGTCACGAGGCTTGCAGCAGGTGTGTATCACTGGACTGACATCAATGTTCTCTATACTGGGGAGGGCCTCAGGAGCATGCATATTGAGGTTTACACATCTGGCATTGATCAGCATTATCCTTCTGTTTCTTTCCAGTTCTGTTTTCTATGGTGGTGGGTTGCTCTTTTTGGCCTTGCCTACGGGAGGATCTCTGTAGTTTGCAAAAGCCTTAGGCAATATCCAGATGCTCATGGGTAACAGGTGCATGCCATCCCTGTGACAGCAGCATGTCTCACTATGGAGTTACCTATTACAACTGTATCAGGCATGTTGTTTCTCCTTCTGTCCTGTGACTGTTTGGCACACCAGCTTTGTGTACTATGTGTTACATGTGCTATGTCTGGAGTTTGTTTTATTGGGTGTCTGCTTTGGAGGCTTGTGTTGGTGTTGTGTGTTTGTAATTAGGGTCTCTGGGAATGTTTTTGTGTTTATGTGTTTGGTTTACAGTCGTAGGTCTATGTGGGACTGGGTTTGTGGTGTATGTGGTTACCTTGTCCTCCTGACTAGTTTTGACAGTACTGATTTGGGGGTGCTCAGGCCCTGGTTTGGCTACCTGGTTGCGTCTATCACATACATTTGTATTTATTGGGGTGAGTTGTTGTTGTGTGTGTACTTGGGACAGGTGTCACATTGCCACTGGATTCACAGATTCTACTTGTTTTGCCTGGCCTTAGTGGATTGTATGTGTGGACACATTTTATTGCCATACTAGTGATCACTGATTACTTCACTTTTCATGTTAGATCTATCATGTGGTAGCTTCCTCATTCTCTTCAATGGTTTAGTAATTTATGGTGTCCAGCATGCCAGATGCCTGGGTGTATGGCATTGTGTCTTGTTGTTTGTGATTGCAGACTCCAAGCACTCTTGGAAGTGTTCCTGGTATGCCTGTATAACATGTTCTGCAGTGTGTCCCATATTCTGGACCTGCACAGGGCTTTTCATGGATTCCACATTGGTTTGTAGGGGTGCAAGCTATGCTTTATACATGTGTTTCACTGTGGTAGTCTGGCCAGGGACTGGGGTCGTGATGTGTAACTACAGTGTGCTTACTCTTTGGTCTGGTCTTACCAGTGAGGGATACACTTCTCATCTTGACATCCAGTACACATATTTCTGATTATCACATCCAGTATGCTTACCCCTCTTGTGGAAGTGTTACATTTTGCATGTCCGTTTTGTTTGATGGATTCTGGGGAATTGTCTACACTTGTGTCAGTGCTAGTATAATACAAATAGTATAGTGACATACACCTCAAAAGCTGACTTCACACTTCTTTGGACTGAGATGTTATCCGTTAAGCCCACTGGGCCAGTGGAAACCACAACACACAATGGTGACTCCTTCACAGACACTTTCTACGGACATCTCTGAGATAGCATGGACCATGCAATCACTAATAGAAACATGACCCTCTCCACCAAGGGAATGTGGCCTGTCTGGTGGACCCCAGCCAGAAACCGACTGTATAACAGATGAAGTATACTAATGCAAGACAGAGCTACATCTCCTAAAGGGAAGGCGGCTGTGAGCAGCACTAGTAAAAAGCTACATTCTCTCATAAAGACATCCAAGGTCAACTTTGAGACATAAACACCAAAGACGATAGAGATAACCACACTGCCTTCTTCAGTTATGTCAGACACCTGGGTGGGAACCCTCAGATATGCTCTGAGTTGGTACACAACAACATATATTTCAGTGACCTGACAGATATTGGCAACATTCTGGCAGACAGGTTCAGTGCAATCTTCCCCCTCCCTCACCCCCAACAGAAGATAGTTATCACAGATGAATGTTACCTCACTGTCATCTCAGATGTCCATGTGAGAGCCGCACTCAGCAAAGACAAGAACACAGCATCATTGGGACCTGATGGTATCCCCAGTTGCATGCTATGTGAACTCCAGAAGGAGCTAAACCTGTAAATACAAATGCTATTTAACCTTAGCCTTGCTACAGGATATGTACCTGAACACTGGCGTACAGCAACAGTGGTCTCACTCCGCAAAGGAGATGCCTCCACAGACCCTGGAGACTACCACCACACAAGCTTAACCAGCCTTGTCTGCAAAGCTATGGAAAGAGTCATTATGGAGCTCTTAAACAGAGACATTGGTGACCTACAGACCCTTGATCCCACCCAGTTCAGCTTTGTACAGGGCAGATCCTGCATTTTGCACATCATTGACTATTTTTATACTATCAGTAGGGCCATTGATGAGGGCTACGCGGTCCACACAGCCTACCTGCACTTGACTAGGGCCTTTGACACAATACCCCACTCAGGCATCATAGACAAGCTCAACAGCTGAAATATCAAATCATATGTCACAGGATAGTTTGCAAAATGGCTAGGAAACAGAACCCATGACGTCAACATTGCAGGTGCCTTGTCAGATTCAAAGCCAGTCACACGTGGTGTCCCACAAAGATCTGTCCTGGGACCCGTCTTATTTGGCATTTACTTTTCAGATGTGAAAGCAAACATAGGAGGGTTGTGGCTGACAAAGTTTGCAGATGACTGCAACCTAGGCAATATATGTGAATACATCGGCCAGCACACACATCCTACAGAATGCCATCACAAAGACAGATAGCTGGTGCCGGAATCATGGCCTGAAACTGACTGTAACTGATGTGTGGTCATCCCCATTGGGAGGAACAAAGTACACACAAATCAATACATAGACAGCAACCCACTGAGCACAGAATACAAATCAGACACCTGCGGACACATGTAGATAGTGACATCTCATTTGACACCCATGTTGCCAAAGTGGTTTGAAAGACTTTCTATCTTGCCCACCTTATCATGAAGGGTTTTCCATCCAGATCACAGGAGGTCATTGTACCACTATACTTCTCCCTTATCAGGCCCATGATTGAATACAAAGCCCCATTTGGTATGTACCTCACCCAGCACTTGCAACAGCTGGCGAGACCCCAAAAGTACCTTACCAAGGAGACCAGGGGTGTACAACACATGTCATATGCTTCCAGACTAAAGGAAATCCAGCTTTATTTAGTGGCATACCCCATACTTACAGGTGACCTATGCCTGACATACAAGACCATGTCCAATCAGGATGTGGTGGACATGCTCCACTGCAAGCAATCCAAATCCACCAGAACCATGGGAGCTGAGGATTTGAACCTCAGCACATACATGTATAAGACATGCTGGGGGACAGAGTCATAACTCAAAGGCATCTCACACTCTAGCAGAGTATCCCAGTTCATGTTAGACAGAGTCCCTCACTGACTCTCTTCAAAAGAAGTCTGGACAACTGGATGTCCGATTGTAGTTTTACTCCAGGGGTCCTCCCTGTGTCACTACTAGACAGAGGCACAGTCAAGGTATTCAATTATGTACGGGGGTCATAATGTGTCACTACTAAGTGAGAGGCACAATATTCGGAATCTATTCTGTACACGTATTACCACAATAAGGGGTGGCAATAGCCACATCACTATGGCTAGGCTTTTAAATGCACTAGGGCAGATAGCCTAGTAGTAAACTATGCAACTATGACACTATGGTGTATGTGTAGGTATTGTCAGTCAAGCGATATAATGTGGTTTGGGGGGCTTGATATCTTCCTGTATTCCAACAGTTTGTTGTCTATTCCTTCTGGCATGTCAAGGGATCAGTTGCTAGTGTCCTCTCCTGCTCAGCTGGTGAACCTGGGAATATTGAGGCAATGTTACAATTGACGCATGTACACAGACAACCCTCTCCTTCTCCCACAAAACACAAATGCATGCAAGAGATGCAACTATATAGCCAACCTGGAGGCTGAGCTCTCTCAACATAGGACTGGCAGTAGCAGAGAGGAGAAGGTAACCACACACACCACAAACCCAGTCTCACATAGCACTATCACAACTTCAAATCATACACATAAACACACAAAGACATACTCGGAGGCTCTGATCACAGATCTACCATACCAGCAGAGGCCACCACAGCAGACACCCAAACAACTGCCTCCACAGGGCACAGCACATGCAACACATAGACCACAGAGTCAGTGTGCCAAACATTCACAGCCCTTAAGGCCAAACACAATGCCAGACACACTCGTCATAGGTGACTCCATAGTCAGACACACTGACGTCCCGCTCACCAGATTGAGTAAGGAGAAGGTCACAGTAAGCTGCCTATCGGGCGCTGGGATCCACCACATAATGCAAGCACTCAGGTCACTCAACTGCAAGTACAAGTATGACTCAGTCATTGTCCATGCTGGTGTGAACGACCTGAGATGTACCTCCCTGGACTACATGATAAGAGACATAGAGGAGCTCTCTGCTTATGTAGCCCAGGCAGGTATGACCCTGACCTTGAGCAGTATCCTACCTTCACCAAGAATGATGCCACAATACAGAGACAAGATGATCAGCTGTAATAGTTGGCTTAATCTATGGTGTCATTCAAAGGGGATCCAATATCCGTCTGCCTGGGATGACATGCTGGACAAGCCATGCTGATTTGCAGGGGACGGCTTGCACCTGTCACCCCTGGGCTTCTGGAATTTGGCTCAGGCTCTTGCAACCCCCATTGTGCCTTTTTTAGGCAAGGCTCAGATTCTAAACCTACCACCCTATAACACAAAAACGGAAGTAAACTAAGGGTGATGCTGCTCAATGCCAGACGTCTCAACCTCAAGATGCACGCACTCGAAGCCCTTCTCAGTATGGGGAACATCGATGTCTGTGCTGTGACTGTAACCTGGTTCAAGGCTCCTGACAGCACCCCAGCAGTATCAGGTGTTACCTCATATCATGCGTTCCGGCCACAAAATTCGGACGACACCAAGAAAGGAGAGTGGGTGTCCATATTCATCAAGGACACCCTCACCTCAAGGTTGGTGGCAACACACGATGCATCGGAGACCATCCAGGTGCAATTAACCGTAGGCAAGACTGCTCGGCAGTTTGTAGCAGGTTACAGGCCACCCTCTCAAACTCAGGAACCTCACACAGCTTTCCTGACAACACTGGAGGGGATAAATGTATCTCCAAACACCATCATACTGGGTGATTTCAACTATCCCAATATAGACTGGGATCACTAATCAAGCCCTAATCAAGCCCCAACACTCTAGGCCAAAGGTTCCTAGAGTTCATAACCACAAATGCCATGGAACAACTAGTCACCATCCCCACAAGAGGAGACAACATACTAGATCACATCATCATGAACATGGGGTCACAATGTTCAACACCAGAAGTATACCCATCACTGGTGAGATCAAATCATAAACTAATCTCACTGGAAGTCCACATCCCGCCCCCACCCCAGATAAAGAACACCACAGTGAAGAACTTCTCAGAAGCCGACTTCACACTTCTAAAGACTGGTGTGGTCTCTTTCAAGGCCCCCAAGCCAGCGGAAACCATTACCCAAGCCGCTGAAGCACTTACAAATGCCTTCTACAAGCACCTCCAGGACTGCATGGATCAGGCAATCCCACACAAAACAAAGACTCTTTGTACCAAAGGCATGCGTGCAGTCTGGTGGACCCCAGCCATAAACATGCTCTACATCAGAAGGAAGGTGCTACTACAAGGTAGAGCAAATTCCGTAGAAGGGAAGACACCCCTGCTCATTATGCGTAAAGAACTGTGATCTCCCATAAAATCATCCTGGGCACATTTTGAGAGAAAACTCGCTAAGGACTCAGAAGACAATCATGAGGCCTTTGTTAGCTATGCTGGAAACCTGGGAGGTGACTCCCAGATATGCTCAGGATTAGTTCATAATGATGTAAAGATCACTGAACCTACAGACATTGGCAACATACTGGCTGACAGGTTCAGTGCATATTTCTCCCCCCCCCTTCCCCCCCAAAGGGAGGGATATCTATATCAGGGGATTGTAGCCCCCCAAACATCTTAAATGCTCAGGTGAGAACTGCTCTATCCAAGGCGTGAAACACAGCATCCATGGGACCAGATGGTGTCCCCGGTTGTGGGCTCCACAAACTCAATGAGGAATTGAACCCGCAGTTAGGGCAGCTGTTTAATCTTGGCCTCACCTCAGGATACGTACCCAAGGAGTGGCATACGGCAACGGTGGTCCCACTTCACAAAGGTGGTGCCTCCACCGACCCCGGACACTACCGTCCCATCAGCTTGACAAGCCTGGTCTGCAAAGCTATGGAGAGGATCATAATGGAACTCATGAATGAAGACATAGGGGACTTGCTGACTTTGGATCCAACCCAGTTTGGCTTTGTCAAGGGCGATCATGCCTTTTAAACTTGGTTGACTATTTCAGAACAGTCACCAAGGCCATTGATGAGGGCAAAGCAGTCCACACAGCCTACCTTGACCTGGTAAAGGCTTTCGATACAATACCCCACTCGGGTATCATTGACAAACTCACCAGCTTAAATGTAGACCCATACGTCACAAGATGGGTTACAAACTGGTAAGTGACAGCACCCACAGTGTCAAGGTTGATGGCGCCACGTCACACTCCAAGCCTGTCACAAGAGGCGTCCCACAGGGCTCAGTCCTGGGCCCACTTTTGTTCGGCATCTACTTTTCGGACGTACAAGCAAACACAGGAGGATTATGGCTGACAAGGTTTGCAGATGACTGCTAACTGGGAACCATAGTTGACAACCCATGTGACACAGACATCCTTCAGACGGGTCTCATAGAAACAGATAACTGGTGCCAGAGCCATTGCCTACAGTTAAACGCTAAAGAATGCATAGTCATACCCTTTGGGAAGAACAAGGTTACCCCTAGTTCCCATATAGGTGTTACTCCTCTAAGCACAGGAGAGGTTATCAGGGATCTGGCCACCCAGGTTGACAGTTACCTTTCGTTTGACACTCACGTTGCCAAAGTAGTTAGGGAGACCTTCTACATTGCCCAACTCATCAAGCAGGGATTCACATCTAGATCAAGGGAGGTCATTGTTCCCCTGTACTCATCACTCATCAGACCAATGATTGAGTACAATGCCCCATTCGGAATGTTTCTGACCCAACACCTGCAGCAATTGGACAGGCCCCACACATTGCTCACCAGACGGATAAAAGGTCTCAAATGTATGTATTATGCTGCCTGACTGCAGGAGCCCCAGCTCTATTCAGTCGCCTAACATCTACTCAGAGGTGGCCTGTGCCTGTCATACTAGGCCATGTCCAACCCGGAATTAATGAACATGCTTCACCTCAAAACCTCTAACTCCATCAGATCTACATGGGCAGGAGACTTAAACCTCAACACGGCTATTCATAGGGTGTGCTGGAGGGACAGATTCATCACCGAGAGACTCCCTATGCTGTGGAACATCATCCTGGTACATGTGAGGCTGGGCACCTCGCTGGTTTTGTTCGAGAGAAATCATGACCAATGGATGGGTGATCGCAGGTATACCCCAGGGATAACCTCAGTGTCACTGCTTGACAGAGGCACAGCAACATAATGGGCATATTATCCTTAGAACTGAAGGGGTGACGAAAACCACAAAACTGTGGGCTAGGCTTATATATGCCCTAGGGCAGATAGCCTAGTATGAACCTATGCACCTATGAACATAGGCCTGGTGCAGTTCCTGCTATTAGGACAGTGGTCTGCAGCAAGCTATTTAGTAGTAGGCAGTTTTAGCAATTGGTATTTGACCATGGCTAATCCATTTTGCTTCTTGTTGTGGTACCAACATGGGGGTGTGGTTATCCATGACATTTATTGCTAGTCACCCTCATTTTGTAGCTTGTTCCATGTTTTTGCACATGTACATCCCTGTATGAGGTGTGACCTGGTAGTGTTAGGGTGCTGGTGTGGGCTTTGTCCCAGTTGTCTATTACAGCACTGATATCTACATCCTCTATACTGTGTGCGGTTACACTGCACACATCTTGCTGTTTATACTTCTGGCATTGGGTAGCATTACATCTAGGTTCCTATCCCTTGTGGTACCTATGAATGTGGGTTTGTGTTTTTGTGGTTTGTGATGGGTGAGGGTGGATGTTAGTCAGGGTCCTCAGGTGTGCATATGGTACATGGTGTTACATTACTTGACACATGGCATTCATGCCTCGGGTGGTGCTGCAGGGCTGCCTCTGTCAGATGCACATACTACACTCCCTGTACATGTTTGGAAGCAGGTTGTGTCATGTTAGGCATCCCTGTTACTATATGAGTGAGTCAGAGCGGGTATCAGTCCCAGTGTTCCTACTGACCAAGTGTATGTGCTATGCATTGCCTCTTTGCCAAGGCCAGGGCATACTGGGCACGCCTCCTTCTGCCTACTGGGGCAAGGTCAGGTTGTTCCTCCTCCGAGTCACCCTCTGCCTGTGGTGGCCTTGGCAATGGTGGGGGTATGTTTGGCCCAGCCCTATGCTGGTCCTGCTGCAGCTGTTTCTGCAGGATCATATTATGTAGCATAGCACATATCATGATCATTTGGGTACATGTAGTTGGTGTGTACTGCAAGGCTCCACCAGATGTGTCCAGACACCGGAACCGTGACTTGAGCAGCCCAAACACACGCTCTATGACGTTACGTGTTTGTGCGTGTGCCTCATTATGGCGTTCCTGTTCAGGTGTGTGTGCATTTCTGATGGGTGTCATCAGCCATGGCTCAAGTGCGTAACCTGCATCCCCCACTAGGTGTCTGTGTGGGAAGTCCCCACTGGCAAATGATTGGTACAGCTGCGTCAGATGCCACTTGTGGGAATCGTGGTAGCTCCCAGGGCAGCCAGCACACACATTCATTATTATGCCCTGGGCATCACACACGACCTGGCAGTTGATGGAGGGGAATCCCTTGTGGTTCCTGTAGGCTCTACCCCGCTCACCGGCTGGTGCTTTGATGCGTATGTACGTGCAGTCTATTGCACCCAATACCTCAGGGTATCCCGCTATTTGCTGGAAGAGACGCATATTGCTGGCCACAACATCACGGGCATTGGGGAAATATACATGATCACCGACATGTGCTGACATGGCATCCAGGAACTGGTGCAGTACCCTGGCGGCTGATGCCTGTGATATCCCCATCATATCACCAGTTTGTCTCTGGAAGGTACCTGTTGCTAGTATTCTTAGGCCAACACATACCTTGGTTTCCACTGGGATGGGTTCCCCTCTGTTGGTTCTGTGTGTGAGGCGTGGCCTGCACAGCTCAACAATTTGCTGCAGAAGGTCTCTGTCCACTCTGTAGCGCTCTACTATCTCCAGCTCATGTAACCCATGGTAGGTGACCCTGGGCCTGTATACTCTTCTCCTTCTCCTCACTCTGGGTTGTCTGTCAGCATCTGCATTGTCACTACCCTCAGCAATTCGCCTATGCCTGATTATAACAGCTATGGCAGCCCCTAGCATTTCTGCTCTGAGTTCAGCTTTTTTCAATTTTCAATTCTGATAGCTTACTTTCTTGCAGTATCTCTTGTGAGAAACACCCTGCACTGCTCTTTGCAGTGTTTTAAGTGCTGGGTTGGGCTTCTAGTCTGCCTGTGTAATTGCCTGCTTCCAATTGTTTCCACCAATTAACTCCAGCAGTATCCTCTGGCAGTTTCCCTGTATTTTGGTTGTTTCCTGTTTCCTCTCTGTTTCCTCAAGGGGAGCAATGTGCACACCAGCTTAAGCACGCTCACAGTCACTTAAACGCTCGCACACATCCTTACACGGTGTTACACGCACGCACACATCCTTACACGGTGTGAACTTGGCTGATTCATGTTAAAACATGCGCACACTGCCTTCCACACGTGCACGGCCGCGCAAACCGTTGTAAACGGTTTGCAACACGCTCCCACATGTTGAACCTGCCTTACATGCGCGCATGCACGTATTTCAAGAAAATTTGAATGTAGGGATAGTGTGCACCCTCTATTTCTTGACTTTCCTAGTGTTCTGTTGGGACACACCTCTCTCCCTGATGTCTGTCTGTCATCTGTCACGTTACATTGCCCTCCAATCTGATACATTTTTTTCTATCTTTCCCCCCGTGATGTCACCTACCTCTTACTCTGTTCCTCCCCCTTCTATAACTCTTACATGACTCAGAAAGTGATCATTACCTATGTGGCAGTGTGATTCAGTATTGTAACCCTCATTTACATAGGATTGCCTAGTAATGCTTAGTTACATGTCTTACACGGAGCTTCCCCCCCTTGACAACCACTAAACGGAGGCCATATTGTTTTTGGTCTGCAGGTCCCTCCATTAACATTCCATGTAATACATAAATCCCATAATTGTGGGCTTATAAGCTTCGGTTTTCAGTTTTAGGTAGCGCACCCCGTTTGTGCGGGTGTGCGCTGCAGTTAAACATCATAATCCCACGAAAAAAAAAAGTTATTTATAATATTTTTGCAACACTTTTTCATGCCAATGGCCACATATTTGGCCATTGGCATGCTTAATGAAACATATGCACCCTTTATTTGGAGCTGACATAGCTCCATTTTCATTTTTGCAGAAATGTACTCAGTTGTCAGCTGAGTACATTTCTGCAGCTAACACGTCCGTTACACGGACTGGTTTGGGCTTCTTGGATCGCTCAAATACCTCATTTGCATATATTTCAGCTGCAAATGAGGTATTGAGCATTTCCACGCCCAGTCCGTGTAAGAGACGTGTTAGCTGTCTCTTACATGGAGGTTTGGGCTGTTCCTGAATCGGGAGGCTTACACGGAGGCTTACACTACTCTTGAACTCCGTGTAAGCCTTCCTGAATCTTGCCCATTGTCTTTTTATTGCTATTGTAGTTGTAAGTTATAGTAAAGATGATTATACAAATGAAGCAGGGGTAGCCACCCAATGGTGTAAGCATTGGCTCTAGATGATTGTTACTGTTGAAGTGACAACCTGACCCCATGTGCAAAAATGGGAAAAAGTGGTTGTGGATGGATGTATGGATAGATGGATGGAAAGATAATTATGTACAACAGTAACCATGTATAGCAAATTTATTGAGCATACACATGGTAGCCTATGTATTCAATGTGTAACTGGTGTAGCATGACAATTATGATTCTGTAATTATAAATGTATGTTCTAACCTGGGATGGACTTCATAGTTTACTGACAGTCATCTACACACCTCCCGTTACACAAGTATAGCTGTAAAACAGACTGTATTGTGTGGTCTGACCCAGAACTCAGAAATCTACTCTGCAAGTAATACAAGTATATGCATTTCCAGTATATTGTCCGACATTACTTCTGCATCACTCCTAAGAATGCATAAACCAGGACCTTGCCATGTCACACACATATATGTTTAGTTGAAGTACAGCACCACTCACTCTTTAAGGTGTATATTAGTAATAGCCATGTTAGTACCACCTAGGAACGTAATTTGTGAGAGATGCAATTATATTAAGAACCTAGAGTTTATGCTCTCTCCCTCAAAAGCCAATATATCTGGAACTAAGAAGGTTGTCAACATAAACACCACACCTCAAACACCACCCACACCTATACAACAGACACTCACATATGCAGAGGTCCTCAACAAAAACATACCCAAACAAAAGAGACCTCCGAGGCAAAAACACACATGAACTCCACTGCCCACCACACCACACATACTGTAGTCCACACACCTATGTCTCACAGCCACTATGGCCTAAACATAAACCCAACATATTAGTCATAGGAGACTCCATTGTGAGACACACAGATGTGCACCTCACCAGGCTGGATAGGGAAAAAGTCATGGTTAGTTGTTTGTCAGGTGCCAGAATCTACCATATCTCTCATGCACTCAAGTTTCTCACCAACAGGTACTGTTATGACTCTGTCATAGTCCATGTTGTCATGCATGACTTGAGATGTACCTCCCTGGACTATATGAAGAGAGACATGATTGAGCTCACTGAATATGTGTCCCAGCCAGGTATGTTCCTATCATTAAGCAGCATTCTACCATCACCCAGAATGATGCCTCAATATAAACAGAAAAGGATTGACTTTAACAATTGACTTAGTTTCTGGTGTCATTCCAAGAGGATCCAGCACCCAAATGCCTGGGAAGACATGATTGACAAACCATGATGCTTTGCCAGAGAAGGCCTGCATCTGTCTCCCTTGGGCTTTAGGCTTCTGGCAAAAGCTCTTGCCTCCCCCATAGTACCTTTTTAGGCAATACCATGAGATAAAAACTATCAATATGAAAATTTAATCAAACTGCAAATTAAAGGTCATGCTGCTAAACGCTAGGACTCTAAACATGAAACTGCACTCACTGAAAGCATACTTAATCCTGGAAGATGCTGACATTTATGCAGTCACAGAAAGCTGGTTCAAAGCAGCGGAGAGCATCCCAGCAATACCAGGTTATCCATCCTATCATACTTTCAGACCTCAAACCATGGGCAGCAAATGAAAAGGAGGTAGAGTTGCAATATATATATATATATATATATATATATATATATATATATATATATATATATATATATATATATATATATATATATATATATATATAAATAAATATATACACATATATATATATATATATATATATATATATATATATATATATATATATATATATATCTATAGATAGATAGATAGATAGATAGTCACAAAAAATAACAAAAACTGGCGAAAAAATAAAACCAGGTACAGGAGCCTTAAAGTCAGAAGAATGAGCACAGAATAACTTGAACGCAATTTATTGGCAATATCCAAAGCATTTTCGTTGCTGTAAAAACAGTAACTTCTTCAGGATGAATTTAACTACCCAACCATAGATTGGAAAAACTACTCATGCCAGAATGCAAATGCCGAGAGATTCCTCGATTTTATCATTGCAAATGCCTTGGAACAGCTAGTCAATAGCCCCACAAGAGATGATAATGTCTTGGGCTTGGCATTACCCAACATGAGTAACCACTGCAGCATCCCTAGAGTGTCATCCTCCCTGGAAAGATTCAACTACAAAGTGGTCACTTTTGAAGTCAGCATCTTCCACAACCCCATTTCCCAGCTAGGGTTAAACAAAAAACTTCTCCAAAGCTGATTACAACCTTCTGAGGGAGTATACAGTTTAAACAGCTTCACAGCCCCCCTTCTCCATAGGAACTGGCACATATGTCCAAACCTACACCAAAGTACTAAACTAGCATTTATATAGCTGCATGGAATCTGGAATACCAGACAGGACAAAGTCCTCCTCCTCAAGGAAGAGTAAACCTGTCTGGTGTACATCTGCAATAAATAAACTCTATAATAAAAGGAAAAAATTGCTATTTGGGGCCAAGAAGGAGCAGGTGCCTAATTGGAAGCAATCTCTCTTTAGCCTGAACAAGCAAATAAGAGCACTAGTGAAATCCTCCAAAGCAAACTTCAAGTACAAACTGGCCACATCTACTAAAGACAATCATAAGACCTTCTTTACATATGTCTGCAATCACAAAAGGAAGCACTCAGATCTGCTCATAACTGGTGGTCAAAGATACCACATACAGAAACACCATAGGTACAGCCAACCTGCTGGCAGACAGGTTCAGTGAAAACTTTACCCCTCTGTCTCCCCATCAGTAAAGCATGACATCCACAGCACCTGCCCCATCCTATCTCTAGAGAGCAAGTCATCTCTGCCCTCTCAAAGGCAAAAAATATAGCCTCTGTGGGACCTGATAACAACCCTGGTTGCATCATACATGAATTCAGGCAGGAACTTGCAGCACCATTGGGCACCCTATTCAACCAAAGCCTGAGTACTGGCTTCATCCCAGCTGAGTGGAGGACAACCATCCCTTTGCACAAATGTGGAGCATCCACCGATACTGGAAATTATAGACCCATCAGCCTAACTAGCCTGATCTGCAAGGCCATGGAGTAGATTATCATGGACCTCATTAACAAGGACATTGAAAACCACCACTCGATCCCACACAGTTTGCTTTCATCAAGGGGATGTCATGCCTGTTAATTTGGTTGACTTATTTGAGACAGTCACCAAAATCATGGACAAGGGAAGACAGTGCACACCATCTACCTTGACCTGGCCAAATCCTTCAATACTATTCCACACTTGGGTATAATAGATAAACTCTTTCAACTAGGCATCAATCCATATATTGCCAGATGGGTAGCAAACTGGCTCACTGATAAAATCCAACTAGTCAAAATAGGGGAGGCCACCTCAAGCAGTAGACCCATAATTGGAGGTGTACTCCAGGGATCAGTCTTGGGGCCTCCTTTGTTTGGAATATACTTTTCTGAGGTGCAGGCCAAAACTAGTGGGCTATGGCTGACCAAGTTTGTAGATGACTGCCGGCTGAGTGCTGTAATCAATTCCCTTAGTGATGTTGACATCCTCCAAGAGGGTCTCACCCAAACAAATGACTTGTGCCAGAAACATTGCATCAAACTGGATGCTAAAAATGATATCATCCAGAGTGATGTCCCTACAAATTATCACATTAATAACAAGGTCCTAAGCACTCAATCAGTTGTGAGGGACTTGAGCACCCAGGTTGATAGCAAACAGACTTTTGACCACCATATTGCCTCCATTGTATGGAAAGCTTTCTACGTGGCCCACCTCATTAGTAAGGGTATCTCATCCAGACACAAGGAGGTCATAACATCCCTGTATTCTTCCCTTATAAGACCCATTATTGAGTACAATGTTCCTTTTTGTATGTACCTCACAAAGCACATGCAGCAGCTGGAGTGACCACAGAGGTTCCTCACCAGGAGAATCCAGGACCTCAAACATCTACTCTACACAGCTAGGTTCTGTCCCTCTACTCAGCCTTATATGGACTCCTCAGAGGTGACCTCTGTCTGGCATGCAAAGCAATCTCAGATCCCCACCTTGCTGGGACTGTTGCATATCTTCAAGTCAAGTTCCACTCGAGTAACCCATATGAGCAACCTCAACCTGGTCTGTGACATCAATAGGACTTGTTGGTGGGACAGAGTTGTATCCCAGAGACTCCCCCTCCTGTGAAATAAACTCCTTCTCCACATCAATTAGAGCACCACATTAACCCTCTTTAAGTGCAGCCTGGATAACTGGATGGGGAACAAAAAATACATGGGATTCCACCTGTATCCCTGCTGAACAGGGGCATCGGGGGCTAACTTGTTGAAACATGGGCGACGTTTTTGGCTAGGCTTGTAAGGGCCTCAAGGCCAATAGCCTAGTAACCTCCTATGATCCTATGATCCTATGCTAAGCAAACAATTATTTTGTGACATTGAGGAAGAAACAGCTATGTGGAAATATATGTATGAGCTTTTTTGCATAGGTCTGAAATCTACATTGATCAAATTTCTTTTTTCTGTGTGTAAGAAGACAAGAAAATATGTGTCATGTCATACAGTTGATCCAAACCAAAGTCAGGCATTAAAAGTCAAGTCTTTTGACATTTTAGTGTTGACCACTGGAAGAAACTATTGTCAGGTCTTGCAGCACATATGCCATAAATTAATGTCAACTGTCACTTTATCCTTATTTCATAAACTGCCTTCCTCTTTGTTTGGAAATGCTAGTCTCCCCTTAACAGCATGCAAATGTGGTTGGCTTTGTTGTGCAGGTCTGCGCACTGGCCTTAAAATGTGATATCATGAACTGGCTTGAAAACACTTTTCTGTTCTTGGAGGACCTGTGCAGACATGGAAGAGCTGGGAAGGATGATGTCCAAGTGAGAGTTCAAAGGTGGGTATGGAGAAGACAGAAATATTAATTGCACTCCTCATAAAGCATTACAGCTGTAAGCTACTGCAGGGGGACTATACCAGGTCTCAGTATAAGGTGGTTAGTCTGTCTCCAGTGTAAGCACACACTGGGGAGCAATGCAGGTATCATTATTATTGAAACTCAACAAGTGGCTGGATGAGTTTAGGACTGCTGACCTCCCACAGCTGTGCAAGTATACAGACAAAGGAACTTTAACTGATATGGAAAGATGTAGATAGCCAAGACTGATATGCACAATGTTTTCATATCTCTTTTTCTCTCCTTCTTTATTTTCCAGCTACTAAGGAAATTTCAATGAACAGGGGGGGGATGCTGAAAGATTAGAAAGATTCAGAGAGGCAAGGGGTATGCATGCATCACAAATGAACATGATTGTATTAAATGTATTGTTCTTCTATACATTACTAGCAACTTAAGCATGCAGATCTTAACTGCAAAAGCAAGCATGCATGCTTTCTTCTGTAGCTCCAGGTAATTGTATTATGTATGTGTAGTAGTGTATTTGAATGTGGTTGGTTCAGTTTCCACAAGTAACAAATACATTCAAATTACACAAATGCCATTATTTAGTTTTAATTCCTGCAAAATTGGCTTTAATGCATATTGTTATTTGAATCTTTATTGAATCATTATTATCTTTAAATCAAATATGCAATATCTGCATATTGCAAGGATTACTTGTTACAATTCACAATCCTATTTTGGATTGTGAAAGCTGTATAGCTAATATATTAATCAAATAATAATAAAGAATTTTATGTGACATATAATGGTTCTAATCATCTTTCTTTCTTTTTTTTTTTGTCTTACCACACCGCTTATTTCTCTTTTTTCTTTTTTTAGATATGTGAACATACCATTCTGATGTCATACTTTTCTGCCAAGAAACACAATGATTTTCAGCACACGGAGGAGACTAACTGCTGTGGCTCAGCCTGCAAACTCTCCATTGGATGCTGTACTAACACCTAGCACATCTGGGATGCAACCTGGCAGTACTGCCTCCACACCACCTGCACTATGTGGCCCATCAACATCAGGTAGCATTGTCCTGGCAACTGGCAGACTGGTACCCTCCAGGAGTATTGGTGGATGTGGGGATTACATTACCCACCAGGAGCTGCCAGGTATGGTGTTTGAGGTGTTTGAAACTAGCACTGCTGCACACCTCAGCTATCTAGAGAAGTTGCTCCTTAAAATGCAGAAAGGACCCCCACATCAAACAATCCTACAGTAAGCTGAGGAAGGGGACAGTGATAACAGCTCTGAGGGTGAGGACTAGGTTTTCACTCTTCCCATGCTTGATGGGCATGTGCTTCTGATGTCCCCTACTTATCCCTAATCATGGTGTCCTCCAACCTTTTGTACCCATCAGCATCCATGTGTCTGTCATTTCTGTCATGTTTGTCCGCATTTGTTTCCTCACTTACCCTACCTAACATTCCTCTACATCCTTTCTTCAACATTAATCTCTCCTGGAAATAAAAAAAAAAAAAAAAAAAAAAAAAACAAATAGGCACCTGCCCTACACAAAAAAAATGTTGTCCCATACATAGCTCTCCACTTCACATATTTGTTTTCTCAAAACACTTGATTTGAACCAGTTGGCTAGACAACATGATTGCACCATTGTCAGCCATTTGTACTGTGGTGACAGTCCAAATTCATCTAATTTCCTATATGTGCTCATGTTACAGTGCTAAAGAAGTGGGTAGCTATGGTTCTTTCCTAATTCCCTCCTGCAAATGCCTTTATTTCTTCCCCATGCTTACCCCCCCCCCATTTCACCACTTTCCCATCTACTCCATTTTCACAACTTTAATCTGGTCAAAAAATAGAATCTTACACACACACATGGCTGGAAGTAACCCATAATAAAGCCTTCAGTTTTTGTCCTATACATTTGCACTGAGTTTGGCATTGCGCACCAGTGCTTAGTGCTGGTGAATGGATGTTCATGTTCTATGCCAAAACCTAGTAAGCTTTGTCTCTTGGCTGCACTAGTCTAGTTATCTTCACACAATGCTGGTTAAACTCACTGCACTAGAGGAACACAGAGTTAAACCAGAGTAGAGGCAGTACTTTGAAACAATTACTCTGACTGTTATTTAGACTGCTGAATGTGACAAAATGCAAACTATTCTGTGGAGTGTTGATATAAATCACTGACCTGAGCATTTCTTGACAATATCTTCAAGGGTTTGATACCAGATGCATCTCTCATCATTTCTCAGTGTGATGATATATGAGCATTCTATATTTAATCACCCACATATTAAAATTTGCAAGTTATGATTTTTCATGGATATATTTTTATTACTGTCCAAAAATGAGTATCTGAAGTAACATCCATTCCCACTGCTATCACATATTTAGCTAACCTTGGTCTATTTGTCATAAGCCTGTTGTCCTTCTCCTAAGCCTTCTGTACCCCTGTGTCACTCACATGGTACAGAGCATGTAATGTTAATAATGACAACAGGCCAAAAACATGACCATTAATGTGCCATTAAAAAAAACATTGCTAGGTGTTCGTTCATCTCTCCTTGCATTCATCCTATCTAACTCTTCTGTACGTGTGTGATATGTTAGGTTGATGGATGGTGTCTGCAGACTGACTTGACTGTGCTGATAGATAATACTAACATGTTACTTTAATTCAATAATTCGTCAGTGCTCATGTGCTGTGGAATGTTTTAAAATCATCTGTAGGATTCTGTTAGTGATATGTTCAGGTGATGATGGATGAAATATTGATCTAATGTGATGTGATGTGCAAACTGTCCTTACTATGACAAAGCATACTGTATACACTTTTCAGGATATATGGCCAGACACAAAA
Source organism: Protopterus annectens (assembly GCF_019279795.1). NCBI lineage: Eukaryota > Metazoa > Chordata > Ceratodontiformes > Protopteridae > Protopterus > Protopterus annectens. Next base: position 1,028,057,505 of record NC_056730.1, read on the forward strand.
GGTACATCTGTTGAACCAGAAATAATAATTTCAAAATGTGCACCACCCCACTGTCATTTCTAGAAAGCTGTACACATAATTAAATTGTTATTTCCAGTGAGTCCTTCAAAACAGCTAATAGTTGTATAACTGTATAGAGGTAATGTAATGATAAACTGTGAAAGACACATACTTTACTGTAGTCATTGTTTGTCACATTTGCAGTAACTATCACATTTCTTAGGTAATGCCATCCTGACACCATCTGTAAAAAAATGAGCAAGCTGGATTTTAACCATGTGTTAGTTGGGCTCTGAACATGATCTTACTGCTCTTATATCTGTTGCCACATCCAAAGCTAGGCAACAGGTGCATTTTTTACACTCAGCACTGTCCAGAGTTCTGATGGTTGTGCATTGCCACTTAGCCTACTTAAGCAAAGGAGGGCAAATCAATAGAAATATTACTATTTTCCCACTGAAGCAGAAAATCATGTTTGCTTGTCGCTTAACTCCACACAAAAAGGGAAGGCAATAGCAACAATTCTTAATGTCATAAAGGTTATGAAACAACATTTCCAATAGAAACGATAGTATGAACAGTGTAGTATCTGTCAACTGTTTCTCCCATAGCATATATTCATAACTATCAAATTTAAGTTGCGCTCATGAAATGTGAATCTCGCTTGTGTGAACACTTTGCCCATCATCCTTGCAAATCAGTTTCGCAGTGATGCACTATGTAAGCAGGTGTTTGGCATCTATTACCATGCTTATTGTCCAGTTATCCTCTACCCCATCAAAAGGCATTAGCAAACACAACAGAAGGGAAGGGACTTGTTATTCACTGAAGACATACTTAGACTCTTGCATGCACTGCAGCAATGCACTTGCAAGTGGTATATCAGTAATAGGTCTAATGTCAACTATACTACAGAAATAAAGAGCACAAATCCATTGTTGCATTTGCTGTGGCTTTATAGTGACACTACCAATTGGTTATCACTGATCAAAACACATTGATATTGTCTGAAAAATCTATTACTGTGGACATAAATTAATTAAATATGAACACACATACACCAACACCTGCATTCCTGCTGTTTCCAAAGTAAGGGTCTGCACACACGTGTGTGTGTGTGTGTGTGTGTGTGTGTGTGTGTGTGTGTGTGTGTGTGTGTGTGTGTGTGTGTGAGAGAGAGAGAGACTGTGTGTGTTATATACACAACATATTGTGAAACAGGTACATGCATGTCTTAGTTCTGCAACATGCATTCATGACAACTTATTTTATTTAGGTTAACAAGATTATTTTAGTATATTTTTGTCCATTGCAAGCACAAAAGCAAATATGAAATCCAGACTTTGCACAGAAGTCTCATAACAGTATACGTTACCTGCAATCCTATGATGATGTCACCTTCTATAAAGACCACTATGACAATGCAAATATCAGACTTCTGTGATGGCACAAATGTTAAGTATTGTGTTTTGCAGCTGAACTAACTAGTTAGGTAGGGGTTCAAAATGTACAACACTCAACTTTTGTTTGAGCATAGTCAGAATAGCATGAGTCTATATCTTAACATCACACAAGTCTCATTCAGAATAAAGTTTTACACTCATACATGACTAAAGCAATTTCATACAGCCCTCACAACACCTTCATCCTAACATACACTGATGATGTCATCTGCTGTAAAGTGTTCTGTGACAGTATAGAAGTCTGCCTTGTGCTATAGCACTAGTGTTAAGTACTATGTTCTCTAGTTTGTGTAATTAGGTAGGCTGTGGTTTAAATGTTACATCAGTCAATTTGTGTGTGCATGTGTGAATTTGTGTTCAGTTAGCTCTCCTTCTGTAGACCATTTTAGAGCAGCACGTGTGACACTCCCGCTAACATCTTCTCAACAGATTCTGGTGATGTAATCTGCTATAAAGTATTCTCTGAAAAGATAAAAGGTGAACTTTTGCTGTGGTGCTAAAGTTAAGCACTGTATTCTGTGGGTTCTGTTACTAGGTAGGGGTTCTAATCTAATTGCAGCCAACTTAAGAATGTGTTAAGTTAGCTCTCCTGGAGACCGTTTTAGAGCAGCATGTAAGACACTCCTACTAATATCTTCACAACAGACACTGATGATGTCATCTGCTATAAAGTGTTCTCTGACAACATGAAACTCAGACTTGTGCTGTGGTGCTAGTGTTAAGTACTGTGTTCTCTAGTTTGTGCAACTAGGTATTTAGGTGTTCTAATCTCACTGCTCTTATCTTGTGTGATTGTGTGTTCTGTTAGTTCTGCTTCTGGAGACCATTTTAGAGCAACATTAGAGACACTCCTACTGAAATCTTCTCAACAGGCACTGGTGATGTCATCTACTTTAATGTTTTCTCTTAGAACATGAAAGTCAGACTTGGGCTGTGGTGCTAGTGTTAAGTGGTGTGCTCTCTAATTAGGTAGGGGTTATAATCTCACTGAAGTAAACTTGTGTGCATGGTTATTCAACCATCAGGCTGGAAAAAAATTAAAATGGCATATGAGACCACAGCTATGTCATGTGATACATTTCTACTGGCATCTTTGTCTCAGAAGACAATGATGATGTAATCTGCTATAACATGTATAAAGTGTTCTTTGACAATTTGAAAGTCAGACTTGTGGTGTGGCACTAGATTTAAGTACTGTGTTCCCTAGCTAGGTATGGTCTCTAATTTCACTGCAGTCAACTTGTTTATATGCTCATTCAGCTATTAGTCTGGGGACAATTTTAAAATGGCATTTCAGACCACAGCTATGTCATATACCCATTGCCCATTTCCCATTTTCAACATACAATGATGATGTGATCCCCGTCTAAAGTGCATTCTGTCAGTATTTCATTCAGATGTTTGTGTTGATACAAGCATTAACTACTGTGTTATGTAGCTTAAGTAACTAGATAGTTTTTGTTCTAATCTCACAGCAGGCACCTTGTGTGTGAGTTCATTCAAATATGAATGTGGAGACAATTTTACAGCAAGATGTGACTCTGCATCTATGTCATGCATTCCTATCAACATCTTTTTCACAGTATACAATGATGCTGTCATCCTTTACAAAGTGCGTTGTGACAATGTAAAGTCAGACATCTCTGGTGATGCTACTGTTGTATTGTTTGGAATCTGATTTGTATACATACACAGGTTTAATGATCAAATCTGACGTCATTCAACTACTGTGTGTGGGGTTGGTAGTATACTATGGCCAGTATATGAACTTTTGAATCTCTTTTCATTTAATTCCCACTCAGGAGAACCTTTAACATAGCCCTATGAATCCAATATCTTGTTTTCCCTTCTGCCAATATAACATACTTTCTGCAGAACACTGGAGGATGTCATCATCTCAAAGATGTGTACACACATTGTGAAGTACATCCCTTCCATTACCATCTTCAAGCCATCTGTAGACCATTGGATGTGTGATTGCTAATTCTGTCATGGGGTGGTGCAAATGTCACATATGGACAAAGGTATTATGTAATACAGTCAAACATATGCACACATAAGCATGCATCCATACTAGTTTACATCATATAGATATATGATTTTTATTTAAAGTTTAAAACAATGGCTATGATTTTATATGATAGGTTCATAGGTTGGTACTGGGCTATCTGCCCGAAGGCATATATTAGCCCAGCCACATTGTGTGGTATTCACCACCCCTTTAGTAGTTCCCTAGACCCTTGTACTAGCAGCTAGTACCCTTGGCCCCTATCTAGTAGTGCTGTTGGAGTGATCCCCAGTGTGAACTTTCTGTTACCCATCCACTCATCAAGGTTCCTCTTGAAGAGTGATAGTGAGGAGGCTCCGTCTTATGTAGATTGAGACCCTGTTCCATAGTAATGGAAGTCTCTGAGAAGGGAATCTATCCCTTCAGCATGTTCTATTCATTGTTGCATTGAGGTTTATATCCCTAGAGCGTGTAGCTCGAGTAGATTTGGTCATTAGCCTAGTAATGTCAAAGACTGTCAGTGTTGCTGTCACCCACATATGCAGTGTTGCAGTGTGGATGTACAGTAGATCTACAACAGTGTAGTCCAATCTGTGTTTCAATGTAATGTATTGATGGCCACTGCTGCCACTTGATTGAATGCTCCTTCCATGACAGCTGTAGTAATATGCCTCCTAAGGACTGTTGCCATTAGATGATGCTATGTATATTGTTGCCTTACTAAGGTTCATAGGTTCATAGGTGTGTACTAGGCTAACGACCCTGGAGCCTATATAAGCCTAGACCAAGAAGATTCCCTGGCATGTGGTTTTGTAGTGGAGCATATTAATATTCTGCACATTTTCCATTCAACCATCACATGATACTTTCAGTGTGGCACATGTGTGCATGTGTATAACTACCATCATGAAATGTTATGAGACATACAGCAATATTACATCATGCTAATTACATGGGCACATATGCCTTGTTTCATCCACATACTCTAATGCAGTTATATACTGATAGTTTGCATGGCCACATATGCATGCATGTCAGAACTACATGCCAGTATAACATTTTTGCTGTCAATGTCAGGGGGGGAGTGATTATGTGGAAAATGTCTGAGGTTTCAAATGTGCTTATAAAGTGTACTTCATGCATTGTTTGGTATGTGAACAAATTATCACAGTGACAGCTTCCTCACTCTTTGACACTAGACTTTGCACTGCTGTAGTTTCTGTGCACATGGACATAGTTGCTGCATTGCCATCCGTTTTGCATACTGTTGTACCATTCATTATAGCATATCAGTTCTTAATTCAAACATTGAGATTTCAGATGCTTCAGACAATTTATCCATTACTATTAAATGTGGCAGATGCATGCAATACACAGCTATGTGTAGGGAATCCATTCAAAATATTGTGTTGCTTCTAAGTATTGTTATCCTTATGGCTGATACCCATGTCAGCCAGGGATGCTTTAGTCAAGTGTGTTACATTTGGCACAGTGACTTTCCACACACCTTGTCGCCTATACAGAACTATTCTTTGGTATGCATACTTATTAGGAATTGACAGTGCAGACTTCCCTTCAAGGTGTTGTACAAGATGCATATGTGATATGACTTTCTGTGTTGCACTCAGAAAATACGGAGATCATTGGCAACACTGATGGCATATGTCCCATTGCTGAACATGTGGCTTATGTGTCATGCTAACCTCTCAAATGGCCAGGCCTGGTTTAACACTGTTGCACTTAACTCCGCCAAAGACAGTTTATTTTTGGAAAAGGGTTGTCAAATCCCCCTTATAGCATACTGAAAATTATTATAGTTGTAACACGTCTGTTCCTGAAGAAGATGCATAATAAATTAATTCACATGTTCTGGAAATGTCACAGATTAATGTTGTTGATATTTTTAAATTGTTTCTGATTGTGCCTGCTTCTGGCAGCAGTTTTCTGTGAGTCTGATGCTATGTCTCCATGGCTGGTTGTGAGGTACGTTGACATTCCAGTCATATTCACTCAGGTCATTTTGGAAAGATCTTCACAACATGCACATACCCCCTATTCTATATACCATCCTTGCTAAATGTCCTCTCCAGTGAGCATGTCAATGATGTTTATAGCACAACCATTCATCTCTATTGACATGTAACCTTGTGTGACAGTCACATATATATATACAATCATGTGTGGTGATATATATATATATATATATATATATATATATATATATATATATATATATATATATATACACATACACACACACACACACACACACACACACACACACAGGAAGTGTAAACAGAAGTATGTTTTGTGACATTGAAATATGTGTTTCATGTTATGCCACTAAAATGTCTACGTAATTTGACATATCCCATCTTGGGAACATTGCCATATTGTACATGCCCATTTCTTCTTTCTTCATTCCTATCATTCATGTCTGTGGCTATTTTAATTAGCACACTTTCCCTGCCTAGTGTATTTATGGTGCATTGTATTTGTCCTCGCTCATCACCCCAACATCCATTATTTTAGTGTGTGTGTGTGTGTGTGTGTGTGTGTGTGTGTGTGTGTGTGTGTGTGTGTGTGTGTGTGTGTACACAAGTGTATGTCTGGGTACATGTACATATCTCACGTCATCCCACTCCATAAAGGTGGTAGCTCCTCAGACATATCCAATTATAGACCCACTGCCATTCTTTCCCCACTAGCCAAAATAATGGAGAAATGTGTACACAAGCAACTAATGCAATACCTTTAACAGAATAACTTACTATCCGACTCCCAGCATGGTTTCAGGCCATACCACAGCACCACCTCAGCCCTCCTATCCTTTACTACCGCCATAAACCAAAATAGGAATGACAATAGGCTAACCTCTGCCCTCTTTCTTGACCTATCAAAAGCCTTTGACATGGTCAACCATGAACTTCTCATTCTTTCACTAAAATCTATTTCCCTCAACAAGCCTGCTATCCATTGGTTCCAGTCCTACCTGACTGGTAGACAGCATGCGGTACTATGGCAGGGCAAACTCTCCAGCTAGTTACCTCTCACACTTGGTGTCCCTCAAGGGTTGATACTATGTCCACTACTCTTCTCTATTTTTATCATCAACCTCCACACTGCTATCCCTAAAGCCACCTGCATTCAATATGCAGATGATTCCATTCTCATCTGCTCAGCCACCTCCCCATCAGACTTGCAAATCTTAACCCAAAATACAGTTAAGACTATCGAGAACTGGCTCACCAACCAACACCTACTTCTGAACCCCAATAAAACTAAACTTCTACTCTTCTCTCCCACTAATAGATCCACCACACTTTCATTCTCTGTCACATCTAACAATGGTACCACTATTTCCCCAGATAATCACACCAAACTGCTAGGGGTTATCATAGACAATAATTTCAAATTTGACCTACAGGTCAACAAAACCATACAGACCATCATTGAGAAACTTGGATCACTGTATAGAAACAAGACATTTTTAACCCCACTGGCTAGGACTACAATCGCCCGATCACACCTACTCTCTACTCTTTTATATGCCTCGCCTGTATTTTCAAACCTCAACAAATCCGAACTAGGTAAGCTATCCCATAGCTACAATCATATTGCCAGATTTGCCACTGGCTCCACCTATAGAACCCACCCCTGCCAGAACCTTAAACAACTAGAGTGGCTAGAACTGCCTAGCTTAATTCAATTCAATCAACTCTTAATAGCGCACATAATTTTGTACCACCCTGAGGATAGCCCCTCACTTAAAAATATTATTAAGCCATATAGCAACCTAAGATCCCTTCAGTCAACTGATAAACTACTGGTCCAAACCCACAAAGCTAATAACTCTGCTGGTGAATCCCTGTTTGCCAACTTCATTGGCAAAACCTGGAATTCGTTGCCAAACTATATAACCCTACAATCCTCCAAAAGTCTCTTCAAAAAAAAAAAAAAACTCAAACAGTATCTCAAAGTGAATTGGCTATGACCATGTACCAACCCTGATTAAACTATAAACTAAAAGCATATTCTGCAGTTATCATAACTTGTAACTACATCACCAAGCTCTGCTTCCAATCTGATGTCTCTTACTTTTAATTGTCTGTCCATGAGAATTGTGAGTCCCTACTAGGGAACACTACTAACCCATTGTATATAATCACTTTGTTTTTATAATTGTTTGCTAACTTCTGTGTAATCTATGTAAGTTTGTCTATGTGGAGCTTTTCTCCCCAGGGCCTCCGCTGAAAATGGACATGTATCCAGTCGGACTATCCCCGTAAACAAATGTAAAATAAATAAATAAACATGCCTCACAGTTTGAGTGTGTGTGTGTGTGTGCGTGTGTGTGTGTGTGTGTGTGTGTGTGTGTGTGTGTGTGTGTGTGTGTGTGTGTGCATCTGCCTGTGTGTCTGTGTGTCTTTGCTGTGTGCATGTGTTTGTGTTAGTGTGCATGTATTAAATATATCTGTGTATGTGTAAGTGCATGTTTATTTATTTATTTATTTTTTTATTTGTATCAGTGTGAATGTATAGATTTGCAAATGCATGTGTGTTTTCAGTGTTTTTCTCTGTGTTGTGACCGTGTGTCTACCTGACTGACTGTGTAATTGCTTGCATGTCTCTGTGAGTGTATATATTTCTTTGTGTTCTGCTGTACATTGTGTATTTCTCAGTCTCTTTTTCTGCTGTGCGCCTTTGTGTATTTTTGTATGTCTCTGTGCCTGGGTTTGTGTAAGCATGTGTGTGTGTGTGTGTGTGTGTGTGTGTGTGTGTGTGTGTGTGTATGGGGGGGGGGCTGTTTACATCTGTGTAAAACAATCAATGTGGGTGGATAGGCACTACGTATTCAACTAAAATGTCACAGTTTTGTATTTGTTGATATACAATCTGTATTAAAGTGATTGTAATGAACTATTTTAGATCAAAATCCTATACAAGATATTCATTTATTAATACAATCTACGAAACATTAAAAAAAAAATAACAGAAACAACATATTTTCTAAGTGCAATGTTACACTCCAATGTGGGCATTATAGGGAAATAATGGACCTACGAATGGTGAAGGCCTGTAAACATATCAGGTGGTCTATTTTCTTTTCTCCTGTAATATCCACCATTTTTAAAAATTGTTTGTGTAAAAGTATTATTGTTGAACTGTTTTCTGCCATTAAATTATTACATGCTGCTAACAGATCTGTTTGTAGTTATTGTTCTGACTTTTGCTGCACTTTTACTGTGTTTTTTATATGCACTTTGCTGTACTTTTCCAGTCTTAACTGGGTTTTCTACTCTTAATCATTTGGCTGTAATATTCATCTAGTGCTCTGTTTTACAGTTTTACATCTAGATTGTTTTTGGTGTCAGGCTTCTCTGGCCATTACACCGGTGCCTAGTACTTGTCTGATGGCAGTCTGCTTTTACTCTCAGACTTTGTTTGCTGCAAGACTATTTTGGGGTCTTTATTTTATTTTTTTTACTTTTAATTATTCTCCACTCTCAAGATATTGTTTTATCTTAATTCCCTTTTTTTAACAAGTTAATCCATCAAGGCCATGAAACTCTTTTCAGAGTAGACCTGAGGAGGTGTTGATAATGACTAGGGTAAATTTGGCCATAGCACTGGGAAACTTCCCTTAGTCTTTTAGATAACTACCTCTCATTTGTCCCACGTTTCCAGAAAATACTGAATTTTACACTGAAGAAATAGAATGCCATGAAATTCTGAGTGGCCTCTTTAAATTATGATTTTTGTTAATAATTTTAATTTGACTCTCTTCCTATTTGTTCCATTCCAGCAGACATGTCATCAGCCTACTGCCACTTTCCAAGACTGGACATCATTAGAGCTGCAAATGCAACTGTGTAAGTGACCTACTGTATGCAAGTTGTGACAGGAATGGGAAGGATACCATAAGCAATCAGCAAGATCTGAAAGCACAATTGTTTTGAAGTCTCCCTGTGCACTTTGGACAGAAATGAGAGGTGAAGTAGGAAGATTTTTACTTCATTCTATAGGTTCATAGGTTGGTACTAGTCTATCGGCCCTAGGGCCTATACAAGCCTAGCCACAACAATTCCCTGGTTATTTCTTCCCACAGTATTTACTTCCCTGGACCTCTGTCTAGAAGGGCGACTGATGTGATCCTCAGGGTGAATTTCCCATCTCCCATCCAATCATCAAGGTTCCTTTTGAAGAGGGTGAAGGAGGCACTCTGCTTGACATGTATGGGCAGTCTATTTCAGAGTCTGGGGAGTCTCTGGGTCAGGAACCTATCCCTCCAGCATGTTTTGTTCATTGTGATGACAAGCTTTAGATCCCTGGACCGTGTGTCTCGGAGGGATTGGGATTTCTTTAAGTGTGGCATGTCCAACAGCTCTGGGTTTGACATGGCCTTGTATGTTAAGCAGATATCACCTCTGAGTAGATGATATGCGACAGAGTATAGGTGGAGTTTTTTTAGATGGTTAGCATAGGGCATCTGCTTTAGGCCTGTGATTCTTTTAGTGAGGTATTTCTGCAGCCTTCCCTGTTGTTGCAGGTGTCTTGAGAGGTACATACCCAATGGGGCATTGTATTCTATAATGGGTCAAATGAGGGATGAGTACAGTGGGACAATGACCTTCTTTTTTTCTGGATGAAAAGCCCTTAGTGATGAGGTGTGCCACATAGAAGGATTTCTTTAGCGATGTGGTTATCGAAGGTGAAACCACTGTCCACCTGTGTCTCTAATTCTCTTATCACACTTTCGGTGTTTAGTGTACTGCCACCTATATGGTAATTCACGGGTATATGTTTTTTCCCAAAGGGGATAACTATACATTTCTTGGCATTTTGCTTGAGCCCATTGCTCTGGCACCAAGCATCTGTTTCTGTAAGGCCCTTTTGTAGAATATCCACATCATTTGGGGATTCAATAATGGCTCCCAGTTTACAGTCATCTGCAAACTTTGTTAACCAGAGTTCCTTAGTGTTGGCCTGTACTTCAGAGAAGTAGATGCCAAACAAGAGTGGTCCCAGGACTGAACCCTGTGGTACACCACCTGTCACTTGTCTGGAGCTGGATTTGGAGTTGGCTACTTTTAGAGTGTGGGTTCTGTCAGTAAGCCAGTTGGCAACCCATTGAGTGACGTAGGGATTAATGCCCAGCTTAGTAAGTTTATCTATGATTCCAGAGTGGGGGATGGTGTCCAGATAGTTCTGTGTGGACCACCTTATCCTTGTCCATGGCTCTGGAGACTGATTCAAAGAAGTCAATCAGGTTCAGGAAACAAGAATGGCCCTTCACGAACCCAAACTGGGTGGTGTCCAGTGTTTGAAGGTTGCCAATGTCTTTTTTTATAAGTTCCATGATAATACGTTCCATGGCCTTGCAGATCAGGCTCATCAGACTGATGGGGTGGTAGTTCCCAGGATCCAAGGTGGAGTGGGATAACTGTAGTTGTGTGCCACTCAGTGGGCATGAAGCCTGAGGTGAGGCTATGATTAAACATGACACTTAGGTGAGGTGCCAGTTCATTTTGTAGTTCATGTGGTACACAGCCTGGGATGTCATCTGGTCCCATGGATGCTGCATTCTTAGCTTTGGAGAGTGCATCTTTTACCAGTGTGGCCATTATTAGCAGAATTGGCAATCTTTCGGTATAGAGATGGGCCCTTTAGGGGGTAAGAGGGGGGTGAAGTTTGCACTGAATTGATCTGCCAGGATATTGGCAATATCCTTGGGATCAGTATATTTAATGCCATTCTGTTGTAGCTCAGAGCAGATCAGAGTATTGCCATTTAGATTCTTGACATAGCTATAGAATGCCTTGTGGTTGTCTTTGGAATCTTTGGCAATTTTATTTTCATAACTAGCTTTGGAGGATTTTATGAGAGATCTCAGCTTCTTACTGAGGCTGGTAAGGGAGTTTTTTGCATCCTAGAATTTTCCTCTTTTCTGCAACAGTTTCTTCCTTTTGTTGTAAAGTTTGTTTATGGCAAGGGACCACCAGATTGGCTTCCTTTTTTTGGAGGAGAGCATCTTGGTTCTATTGGGGATGGCACGATTCATGCACAATTGGATGTGCTCGTACAGTGCCTTAGTGTAGGATTCAGCAGTCAAACTTTCAGTTCCCGTCTGCATGGGTGTCATGAAGTTTGTCACTTCTGATTTAGTAGAATGAAGTTGGCTTTGGAGAAGTTTTTTTACGGAGGTTTCCTTACTGGGAGGTGGGGGTGGGATATGGATGTCAAGGGTGATTAGCTTATGGTCAGACCTGACCAACGAGGGGGTGTCCATAGGTGGGGAGCATCGATTTCCCATGTCGCTAATCTGCTCTTCTCAGTGCTGCTTTATAACTTTTCTTTGTCTTTGTAGTACATTTTCTGTCAGTAATTCAGAATCCTTCTTGAATAAAAATGTAACCACACAACTGGGAGAGGAACCTGCAGATGATTTAACTTCTTCCTGTTTTCATCTTATACCCTTTTATCAGAACTAGATGGAAATAAGAATAAACTCTGTATGCACTGTTTCTAAAGAGTGGCACATTCACTTTGTGCTTTGATTACTGGACGGTATGTTTATGCTGCTGTTGAAATCCTTCTTTTTTAAGGACACAATTGCTCTGCATTTTACACTATTATAACTGCTTAAAACATGTACACTACAGCTAATGAGCTGTGTGTTTAATGTTCATCTTTGGGAGTGCCTAATTTTGTTTAAGTCTGTCTAAGATGTATCATACTAAAGAAGGAACATTGTTTGAGCATACTGCATTATAATTTGGCTTCCTTTTAGACCAGCTTATTGTTCATTTGCAGCTTCCCTGTATCATTTCAGCCAAAGACAAATGTTTACAAAAGTATTCTTCAATGGCTTTGTATAAAAATAAACACAAGCTTAAAAGATTGGTAGTATACTCAAGAATATAATGGCCACCTCTCTGACCAGAGCTAAACCACACTTTATGAATCACTTTACTGTACATGAAACCCCACTTAATAATGTATAACTTTCTAAGTCATGCATATGAACAACAAATGACAAGCTATCATCACTGCAGGGTATTCCTGAGTCTTGATTCTCTATCCTTCCTAATTCCTTACCCTGCAGATTTACTGTTCTCAATTCCTTACCCTGCAGATTTACTGTTCTCATCTGCCTACCAAATAAGCTATCACCAGAATAAGCAATTTAGAAAATTGCTAGCTGGTTCTCTTGCGGACTGGCTGCCTGGATAGATGGCTGGATGGCTGGCTGGATGGATGGATGGATGGATGGATGGATGGATGGATGGATGGATGGATGGATGGATGGATGGATGGATGGATGGATGGATGGATGGATGGATGGATGGATGGACAGAGGGATAGAAATAATATACATAATGGCATTAAGCAATAACATGCAGCTCAGGAATGTCCGACCTAACTGCAAAATTAAATGTCCCCATGGTTCTAAGTTAGAAAAAATTCTGCTTTTAAGTATCTTGGGGTTCACTTGCACAAGTTCTTTGACTTTAATTTTCACCACAGAATGTAAAGCATCAGGGAGACAAACAGTATAATAATTATGAAAATGTTGGTTAAAGTTACATACTAGCAATTTGTTTGTTTTCATCAGATAAAGTGGGTTTACTACAAAAGTAGAATACTTGATTGCTGCTTATTTTGTTTTCATAACTAGGTTACATGGACAGCCTTAGGCTTAGGCCAAATAGATGACTGCCTAAGGTGCTGCTCTTTTTTTCTCAGGTAGGGACTGTTTTCTATTATATATCTATTTATTTATTTGTTAATTTACTATAAAAAATAAATAAATAGTGGAAATGTGCTCCTGCTAGAACAGTGCCCAACAGTGAAGGGATAAAGTCCTGTGGATTTAGCCATTTATTTTATTGGCCTCCTGCATAGCCACCCATGATCTACATATACAATGAATTAGGCAAATTATGAGCAGGAGGCAGTAAGAAGTCAACAATTTAAAAACTAAGAAAGTCTAGTGAAGAGAGGAAGCTCAGTGATAGCATGAGGTGAGTTTTTTTTTAATATTGTTACTAGCAGACAACTGGAAAAAAAACTAGCAGAAAACTGGATCTTTTGGATGCCTGGGGATTGGCTAGCTATCACCTTTCCTTGATTGTGAAGAACATGCCTGATTTCTTTTTTCTAATATGCATGCCAAATTACTCATAATATTTTTTATTTACTTGTAAAACAACGAGGAGTACTTTCAGTCAAAAGTGCCAGACATTGGAGTTCTGTACTTCTTCTCTCTCAGAAGATGTTTGTTGATGAAAAGTCTCTTGTTCTACTTACTACATGAATTCAAGTAACATAAAATGTTGGCCTGTCTGTGTTGGAATGAGATTAACACTTGATTTTTCCCATTATTCTCACTTTGTAGGACTGCTGTGATTTGTGTGAAAGAATTTGGAATACCATACTGTGTGGCAACAATTTCCATGGAACAAAGCTGCTATGCAATATATGGCTGCCATTTTTAGCTGTGACTCCTGCTTGGGGCTAAGAGCTGTCTGTAGAAAGTAACTGACTTTATTGTTTTCCCAGTTTAAAGAGTTACTGACTGATATCACAGGACTAGTGTGCATTTGCAGGATTTCTGTGATTACTGTGAGGAAACTACTTGGATTACTGCAATGTATGGCTAGTATTTCCATGGAACAAAGTTGAATTACAACACAGGTCATTTTTACCTATAACTGCTCTCTGTAGTGAGTAACAATCTGTCTTGTTTTCTTAGCTGCAACAGTCACTGCCTGGTTTCACAGGACTTGTGTGCATTTGCAGGGTAACTGTGATTTATGTAAATCACCTTGGAATACTTTAATGTATGGCTACTTACTTTAAACACCCCACACCATTACTGACCATTTTCTCACAGCTTTGGGCATGACTTTGAATAACTGATGGTGAGAAAGTAATGTCCATATGCAGCAATGGCACTGCCACTATTCTGTACCCTTTATATATGTAAAATTGTCTGTTACAAACGCATTTTAAAAGCTTTGTAGTCCTGTGGTGGTGGTAGGGGGGAGGCAGGTAGTGGCAGCCTATGGATGGATGTTATCCCTCCTGTCTTTACACAAAAATAGTGTATGGCATGACTCACTAGATGGTGGAGTTGTGATTTGCCACTGTGCACACTATGGGGTGTTTAAATTAAATTTTGCCAAATACAATGCATGGCTGTCATCTGTAGCTGTAACTGCTGGGGAGGGGTCTGGCTGTAGATAGTAAAATGCCATATTGTTTTTTTCAGATTAAGCAGTGACTATCTTGTTTTGCAGGTTTAGTGCACATTTACAGGTTGAGTGTGCTCCGGTTTCCTCCCACATTCCAAAGACATGAGTCTGGAGTATATCTCCCCAGGCCTCCACTGAAAATAGGCTCAGTCCTAGTCAAACTATCCTGATCAACAGATGCTAAAAAAAATAAAAAAATAAAAATAAAAATGAAACGACCTGGAATACTTTAATGTATGGTAATTGTTTCTCTGGAGAAATGGAGAACTATGTTTCATGGCCATCTTCTTTTATCACAATCAAATGTCTGAACTGCACACAAAAGTTGATATTATGGCCTGGTGGGTCCTGTCTGGATGAAAGCGACAGATTCTTTTGGGATTTTCCCAATCTGAATCATCTTTCAAAGACTCAAAATGCATCACAGAACATTCAGACCCTCAGAGCCTCTAGAGGCATGGTAGTCCCCACATTCTAAGGCTGTATAAATGGATTTTGACACAGGCTTACTAGTGGCCTATGTTGAAAAAACTCTCCTAGTCTAAAACTGCCTCTTCTCAGAGATTTACTTAGAAAGTCATGGTAGTTTGTGTAGGAGACTGAAGACAATGTCCTTATTTCTTTCATTTTATTCCCCAAAACTCAGAGGTGTGCACAAGTCACTATAGCTTCTGCTGGGCTGGAGACGGTATGACCATTACTTCTTTAACCTTTCAATTAAACTTCAAAGATTTTCACAGATGGTCAATATAGCTTGTATAGAACCAGTGTACTAACTAGGTGTAACAAATTGGAAACATTACTGGGATTATTTTTCACTTGCCTCATAAACATCAAGTGCATAAAAAGGTGGTTATTGTTTGTGGGCATGTAAGTCTGCATGCTCTTTATATACTTCAGACAGCAGCAGGTTGAAATAAGTTATATTTTATTTATTTTTTCAATCTAGTCCCAGTCTGACAAAGAGTTGCACAGATGATGGCTGCCTTTGTGGTGTAGGATAAGGAGACTTGCTGTATGTCTAAACCAGAGGATGATGCACAGAAGGTGACTATTTTGAGAGAGATAGGGAGGTGGGTGCCATTCCCAGATAGCACTGATGTATCCTCACAAACATCTGTCTTCTCACTTTACTATGATCTGCTATTTTATCAGTTCTGAGCATTGGCTACAACTTATTTCTTCCCAGAAATAAAAATAAATAAATAAATAAACAAGCAAAACTAAATTTCTTTCATTACAATGTGCATTCATGCCATCCCTGGATCAAAAGTTTGGTAAAACATGTACCTCAGAGTATCTAAAACCCTCATGGCCTCTGGTGGCCTAGTGTCCAAAATAAAAAGAAAAAATGTATCTTAATACAATTATTTTCTTCAAGTGTAATCTTAGTTGGTTATAATCTGTTGAAAAGATGCAAGAAAAAGCAATCTTCAAGAATAACATTAATGTTCTCTCCTTAATCATGATTTTTGTTTAGGTCAGAACTGGATCAAAAAGTTGGGAAAAAAGCTCTAAAATGCACCTCAGAGGATGCATACTCATTGTGACTACTGCTTTAGGATACTGGATGAAAAATGTAGAAATAAGTTCTAAAATGCAACTCAGAGAATGTAGATCCCCATGGCTACTAGTGTCCTAATAGCACCAAACTCACAGCTAAATGTAATTATTTCCTCCAAGTGTAGTCTTGGACACTTAGGATCTGTTAATAGAATGTAGGATAAAGCAAGCCTCAAGAATAACAACAAAGTTGTTTCCTTTATTGTGAGTTTTGTTCAGGCCATTAATATATTGAGAGGTTACAAAACAAATCTGCAACTCTAAAATGCTTCAGCATCTAGAGCCTCCATGGATTCTGAGAAAAGTCAGCCCCAGACCCCAGCTTAATTCAGCTATTTCCTGTATAGTCAATGCATTGCATTACTGGTAGTGTAGGGTATGTTGAAAGGATTCAGAAAAAGCAACACTGAATTAGAATACTGAACTTCTTTCCTTAGTTGGAATTATTTCTCATGGGAAAATTTGGATGAAAACATTGTTTAAAAACTTTGAAATGTACCATAGTTCATCTAGAACCCCCACAGGTTCTGCTGACCTATCACCCTCAGACCCCTGGCGTAACTCATTTATTTCCTCTGCAGTTATGACAGTGCAGTCATTCCTTGTCAATTAGGATGTGCTGAAAAGTTGCCGAAAAAAAGCAAAGTTGAAGAATAAGATCACATTTCTTTCTTTCTTTAATCATGATTTTTTCCAGGCCTCCATTGGATGAAACAAATAATAAAAAAAAAACACACCCCGAAATTCATCTCAGAGCATATATGATCCCATTATGGCTTAATGCAGTTATTTCCTCAGCAGTTATCAGATTACAGTCTTGCCTAGTTAGGATGTATTAAATGAATGAATGCTGGAAAAAAAAAATGAAAGGGTAAGAAACTGTGAAAAAAAAGAAGAAAACAGCAATCTGGCTGGCATGTGTAGGTGAGTAGGCCAGGTCAGTGGAACCATGGGAGTACTAGGTGATGTTCATGGGGGATGACACAAAGTTCTACAGCTGAGGCACCAGTTCAGTTAAGGCTAGCCCTGGTACGTTGTACTTCTGTCCAGAATAAATTTTGTTCAGTGAGACATAGACATATAAGTGAGAGATTCACTCTGCTGTGCCCTTTAAGTTTCCAAACCCTCAAATTTCCACACAGCTAGGAAAACAAAACTGAACGTTTTCAGCTGCATTCAAGACTAAGATTCATTTATTAATCATTCCTAGAATCAACTCTTCACAGTTAAAAACAGTCTCTATTTCAGTCTGTTACATACTATAGTCTTGTATTTCCTCCTGCCCCAGGCTTCCTTGGTAATTAAGCTTTCTCTTCACTTTTATCTGTCAAATATGTACTTGGATAGCTTTCAGCCAGTCAGGGACAAATCTCAGCAGAAATGGGGACAAATTCAAAAAGAACCAGGGACAATCAGGGACACTTTTAAAATATTACTGTTAACTTGAGATACTGAGAGTTTAAGAGAATGTGAATTAATTTGCATTTCCTATAGTAAAAGAATGTTACAATTCTAACTATTATCCTTTATGAAGTGTAATTCACCACCTTTTCTCCAAAAGTCACTAGTTGTAGGAGGGACACAATTAAAATTTGAGAAAAATCAAGGACAGTTAAGAAGTATGCATACCCGACTGTTTTACTACAGTGCAATTACTTTTTCTTTCTACATAGCAAGAACTTATATACCCGAGTCAGTTGATGTAAGTGACTGATTCATTTGAAACTATGCACTTCAAATAAAGCATCGCAAGAAATACTTATTCAGTTTATAAGCACTGACTATCGCTTTGATTGCAAATAACACCTCAGTGCATGGAGATAGCTATTGTACAATCATTGCAAACATTAGTAAGCATGTGTGCATGCAGTTATGCATTTGTGTTCATTTGTTAATAAGGGAAATGGGCTGTTCAAAGACTCTTCTCAACCCTGACCCTTGCCATTATGATGCTATGTCTGGCAGTGAAACTGTCTTATATATTTACCTGTATAATATTTCAGGATATTTGGTGGCAATGGCCAGCTACTGTATCAAGTATGATAAACATTCATACTACTTTTTAAGCGGTTTTACAAAAACACATCTACAATTATTTTATCAATATGACATAAAATGCTCTTACTCAAGCACTTGCATTGGTTTTTGACTTATGGCCCAGATCATGCAGGAAAAAGGGCCATTATAGTAATGATTCAGTCCATAAGCCTATTTAATAAGTGCATTCTTTTTTTGATTTTTTGGCCCAGTCTCCTTTATTACTATCTGGCCTATCGTACTCAGCCATTCAGTGCATCCATTCATTCCTTGTGAAGTGTGCTGTTGAACCCATTCAGTCTCTGCAGTGAGAGTTGAGTGACCTGGGAGGAAAAGCTGTCATCTGTGCTGGGTCAGGTTTTTTGTGTTAAACATTATTTCCTTCCACATGTTCAGTAGCATCCAAGGGGTAAAGATGCAATGTGTCTTTGTGATGGATGCTTATGGCTCCGTGTTTCAGATGATCAATACATTCTGCCATGTTTGCAGACAATTAGTCCTCATTCCATATCAGGTATTATACCATAGTGGGTGTGTACAGCACACACCTTCATCTTCCCCCAAAAAGAGGTGAACAGGCTAAGCCTTGCTATTCCTCACCTCCATCAGGTTAGCTCCAATAGGTGCTTGAGCTAGTAAATAAAGTGGGCCCCTAGTTCATAGTTAGGACTTTATCCCCATTGCCAAAAGAGCTGGAATTAAATAGATGACATTAGTGCTATTTAAAGCAGACACAGCAGTACTACAGTCCAGGTTCCGTAGGCAAATGATATAATGCTGCACTTTGTCTCTGATAAAATCAGAGTTCTGGCATGTATTGCACTATGCAATGCGCCAACAAAGTAAGAACTTCACAATATCTTACTTCAGGTTGTCCATGTATAGAACATTCGTCACCACACAGTCAACATGCATGCACATTTCTGTACATTCTATGTACATTTTTGTTATATTTCCCTAATATGCACTGACTGTTGCATTACATGTATCTCTTCATGCTTCCAGCAGTGGGAAAGCAATGCTGTTGTGCACTTTCCATGCCTCACTTGTTCTGTGCATTTGGCACAGAACAAACCTATTGTCCTCATGTGTACTTGCTTGTTTACCTAGACCCCTTGCAGCGGTAATAACAAACTAGATCAGTCTATTTGTTGCAGTGCAGTCCATTTAAGAGTCAAAATTATGCTGTAATGGGTAACCTTTTTTATCCTTGGAAATGGGAGGATTTGCTGAGTACTAAGTGGTAATGTTACCATTACCATGAGAGAACAGTTCACCTGTGTTATTGGGAATGCAATTTTCTTTTTCATATTTGTCAGGAACAGGGAAATCATGCCTTTTTATTTAAAAATTTTGCAAAATTTATATCTATAAAAGAAGTTATTTTTTTATAAATATTGAGCATTTTAGTCAGCAACAAAATCAAGTAGTTTACAAACTTTGGATAGTTTGCAAAGACTAGCTTGACACCTTGCTCTATGAAAGTAGCAACAAAAAAAAAACAGAAAGACTGCTAAAAATGTGTTTGTCATGCAACAGTCTAGTAAACAAATATTTATCTAAAGTGCAATTATAAAGTCAACGCTTTGTGTCATTTAATAAATGATGCCATCGCTGATATAATAGTGCTGTCTTGCAGGTTTTTTAGAATACTGTATGCAGTAATTATGAGTAACTGCTAAGAAGTTATGAGTGAAATGTACAGGCTTCAGATGGTTTTCACACTGGATTGGCCCCTTACGCTAGGTAGAATGCTTGCTCTATAGCAGTAGAAATATACAAAACAGAAAGAATGCCAAAAATATGCACATAATCCATCATTTTAATTAATACATTTTTCTGCTGCTAATGCTTTTGCATGCATAACATTTGTGAAATATTTATTATTATGTAGGTTTAAAGGTTGTGATGATCAAAAAATGCATTACTTGTTTCTATTTATTATGCCTCCCGCCTTTATTATTCGCTCTTTTCTATTTCCCTCTCCTTACTTTTCTCTATTTATGTTCTTTTACTTGGAAAAAAAGAAACCTTTGTATCTTGGTAAGGTAAATAAAGGCTTGGATTATATATAAGTAAACAAAAACTGCAAAAAAAAAAAAAGCAATCAAATATACCAGCATAAATTTCCCTGAATGAGGTCTGTAGCAGCAACTTGAATGTCATGGAGGTTAGTCACCGATCTTCAGTGCGTTGGTAACCTACCGTCTTGACAAACACCCAAGAACACTGCAGGAACATGGAAGATCACATATAAATAACATGCAGCAAGAATAGAGAAACCTTAAGTCTCTTGGTCACTTTGTACTTTGAAAACACTGCTAAAGATGTCCATTATCATTTAACATATGGCAATATTCAATAGCTATCTAAATAAACCTTATGTACTTTGCTGGTAATGTCTGAAACTTTTAAAAACATGCAATCGTCAGAAAGACATGCCTGTATTTTTTTTAATTCATGCTCTGCAGAAATAACATGAAAGTCTCCGGATGTCATGGCAGCCTTCCCTATTATCTCATTATCAGTACAACCGTGCTATGGATGGGTCAGCAGTGATGTAATGAAGTGCTGAATCAATCAGCAAAATGGCTGAATATCACTTTGCATGGATTATTAGACATAGGTCAACATCTTGCCAAAGCTGAGACATTAACCTAAGTTAAATTGTGCATGCAAATAATACTTATAACACACATAACAGTGTGATAAAAATAGCTGTAGAAGCAGACCACATGGGCTGATGTTGCAAGAGTTGGTAGGGTTGACTTTTGTTGTGCTAAGCATTAAAGACACTATAGTAAGAAAATTATTTATTTTAATAAAGTGAACAAGAAAAGTTGTCAGTGAGTATACAAACGATTAGATTACATGCTAGCCCTGGAGTTTGTAAGCACAATACAAAGTCTTTCAGTTTACAAAGTGGTGCTTTTATCACTTGCACACTATCGCTTCAGTCTTTAAGAAAGGAACTGGATATTGAGTTGTTTTCACTCACTGAAAAAAGTAGCAAAGACAGTAAACAGAAGACACTTTGGAGTTGTTTCCTTACAGACACAATGAAATAGGACAACATACATCAGTTTTTTTCAGTCTTTAGCTTTAGCTAGCATCAATACATACATGAGTATGTCACACACAAATTCCTGTACATCTTGCCTAAAGGTGAGAGTTTCCTTAAGGCATCCAAAACCTGTGGGAGACCTTTGCTGCTTTTTTTTTTCCTCACTTCCAGAGTTCCATCTGGCACGTATCCAAATACAGAATTTTGGATAAACAGCTTGACTAGTGTTCTAACTGGATTCTGAAACAAAGAATTTTGATACCTCAGGCCAGACCATGAAGGGTGAGGTGTTACCTATTATCTTAAATCCAGGCATAGTCACTTCCATAACCCTTTATTACATGAGTCCTGTGTAAGCTCTTTGGAGGCTCAAACACTATGACTAAATGTCACATACGTTGCCATGGCAGAGTTCATGGCCTAGCAAGGTTGACACTAGAAGAAAGACAGGAAAGTGGACCACTGACACAGCCAGACAAATAGGCTATCATTTAGATAAAGGGATGAAAGACCAATAAAATTCTGGGTAATGCGTGGGTGTGTATCCTAGTGGAATCTGAGCAGTCTGAGTGAAGCACAGATGGTCAGTGACTAGTTATATGGTCACCCAAAGTCCATCTTTTCGAGAGTATCTAAATCACAATTGATTGCTAGCCATTGCACACAATAACAAAATAGCATCTCTCCACCAAAGACATTTTTCACTTTAGACACATCACTGAATGATCTTCCCAACCATATGACACAGTTTGTCTATAAGATTTACATTTACTGGATCCATTTGCTCTATGAATTCCTATCAAAAATTAGATATGCATAAAATCAGGTAACATCTTGTCAATTTCCTCACTGTCACATTGTCCTCACTTTCACCCTCTTCTCTAAACGTGTGTGATCTTGGAGACAATGCATATGTGTGTGTGTGTGTATATATATATATATATATATATATATATATATATATATATATATATATATGTACATATATCTATCTATCTATAGAGAGAGATAGCTAGATAGATAGTTATCTCTGTTTCTGTTTCTACCTATATATATATATATATATATATATATATATATATATATATATATATATATATATATATATATATCTAGATTCCATACATTTGGTCGAATTGCACTTATTCGAAAATGATACCAGGCATTGCACTTGACTGAAAGCTCACTTGACTGAAAGCTCACTTGGTCAAAGTTCATTTGGTCGAAAATGAAATATAGCCCCTGCCCCATACGTACCCCACATAATTTTAATGTGTTCACTATTATAAGAAGGTATATCCATTATAAATGTATTGATATATATATATATATATATATATATATATATATATATATATATATATATATATATATATATATATATCTTTAGTAAAAACTATTGGCATAATGTGGGGGCTATGCCCCCACCCCCCTTATTTAATATTCTCACTCCAGGGATGCACTGCAGTGGGGCAGGGGCTATATTCCATTTTTGACCAAATTAACTTTGACCAAGTGAGCTTTCAGTCAAGTGAGCTTTCAGTGAAGTGAAATGCCTGGAATAATTTTCGACTAAGTGTAATTTGACCAAATGTATGGAATCCATATATATATATCTATCTATACATATATATATATATATATATATATATATATATGTGTGTGTGTGTGTGTGTGTGTGTGTGTGTGTGTGTGTGTGTGTGTGTGTGTTGGAGTGTGGGGCTTCCCCCCCATGTTGGATATGGCAGGCGTGCTTCCCCCTTGCAAGAAAAAAACAAAACGCATTTGTTTTGTGGCTTTGGAAGTAGTGTGGCTGGTTTGATTAGTGACCTATCAACATATTAGATGTTTTTCACATGAATAATCATAAGTCAGTTAAAAAGACATAAGTATTCATAGTGGGCCTATCCAAATAGTCTATGATCACATGTAGTGTAATGATTTTGAGTTTGTGGCAAGATAATATGGTTGATCTTGTGGCATGATAATATAGTTGTAATGCCTCATTCAAGCATGTCATAATAGATAGTATTCATTGTCTTCAGTCTTGTTGGCAGATGCAAAGAAATGTATATGTATTACAGTAGCATAAAAACTGCACATGATCCAAGAAAGGAAGAATAGTTAGCTTTGGATTATCAAATACATAACACTGAATTTTATAATTTACTAATACAGCATAATGCTAAAAATGTGAATTAAATTATGGTCCTCTTTTAAGTATGTTGTTGGGGAAAGTTTCAAAACAAATGAATACAGATACTGTGTGGAATTCATTAAAGCCTACATGGACCAATTCTCTGTGTAGGAATAGTGTTGTGGCCCGAACATGGAACATGGATGCCGAGTAATCCAGGTAAAAGGGCTGAGGGGTGGGCACGAGCATGCAGACATGGAGCTTTCAGTGGAATGCAACTCACCTCATAAGCTGGTGAAAACCATGCAAATGAGGTGGATTTGCAATTCAACAAGCAGAAAGGCACACATGTAGGTGCTGTGTTGGTGTAGGGAATAAATGCAGATAGAAACTGTGTACTGGAGTATAAATTTTAAACAGGGGCTGTAAAAGCTTACAATAAAGGGTGGATATGGTACCATAGGTATACAAATGGCCAATGCAAATAATTAAAACAATAATTTTTTTAACACATGCATTATGTTTGCACAGCACACAGAAACATGCAAACATGCCATTATGGAAAAAAAAATTAAAAAGTGTACAAAACTGTAAAGTAGACATTTGCAAATTTATTGCATTATAGTGCCCTGGATGCAGATTATTACAATGACAGGTGTCAGTGGTTGCTATGGAGATAGGCTCTGGAGTAGTGAAGTATCCAGGGTATACGCAATTAGCTGTATGGAAATGAGCTGGGGTTACTGAATAGCAAAAAGGACTACAGCGTCCGCAGATACAATATGTGATCAGGCTAGAACCTTGTAGGTAGTATTAGAACAGGTAGCTGACATCAAAAGGGCGTGTGTCACAATCTGTTAAAGCAGATTGGAGCTCAGTCAGCGGTGCTTGTTTGTGCTCAGCTAAGCACAGCTAAGCAGGGGGGGTGTGGCTGATTTTATTTTATTTTTTATTTATTTATTTTACATTTGTTGACCAGGATAGTCCAACTGGAGTTATTTCCATTTTCAGCGGAGGCCCTGGGAGAAAAGTTCCAGGACAAACATCTACTTTTAAGAATAGTAATAAAATAAGTACAGACAATATACATTTTGATTTGTACAAAGATAGAGGACAATTTCATTGGGAAAGGTTAACTCTTGAATAAGTTAGAGAGAGATGGTAGGTTAATACTAAAATTGAGTAGGCAAATAGCAAATAACAAATTATAAAGTTTGAGTTAGCCAGGCTTGTTACAGTGGCAAAGCCATTTTAGAGCCAGATGTTGTTTAAGTTTGATTTTAAATTCAGTTAGAGAGGAGAGCAATGTAATTTCAACCGGTAGTAAGTTCCAGATTCTACTAACAGTATTAGCAAAGAGGAAGTCACCAGCTGCATTACAGGTTTTGATAGTTTGAATTAGCAGTTTATTTAAGGATCGTAGTAGTCTTGCATTGCCATAGGGGGTGATAATATTTTTTAGGGCAGGTGTATTATTGGGATGAAGAAGGATTTTCTTGACCATGACTAATAGGTTGAACTGGAGAAGACTAGGAAGTTCAAGCCAGCCGAGTTGTAAAAGATTTAAACAGTGGTGTGTTCTGTAAGGCAGGCCAGTGGCAAACCTGGTGATATAATAATAACAAGTGGAAAGTCTGTTAAGAATGGATTTATTTACATTGGAGAGAATAGGAGAAGCATATATAAGAGTTGAGAGTAAATGTGTATGGGCAATGTCAATCTTAGCAGTAGGGGTTAAGAAGGCTTTTATTCTGTATAGTGACCTAAGTTTTTTGTTGATGCTGCTGAGTATGTTTTAGCAAGTTTAAGAAGTTTAGCAAGTTTAAGAAAATCTGAGTGTGGTCGTGGCTGTGAGAGTGTTGTTTACAATAGCGCCAGAGATTTGCGCGGTGTGCCACACTGCTTAGCAGTGAAAGAAACAGGAAAAAAATTGCCTGGGAAAGCCAATCAGGTAGAAATGACTGATGAGCCCTATTCAACAGACACTGGCCCATTCAAACCCCCAGTGCTATACCTATTACGTGGAATGCAGCATAAAGAGGCAATCACACAGGTTGCAACTGCAGCACACTACTATAAAGTATGCATACACCCTACAATCTGATTTTCCCACATACTCTGCACCATTGCAGTACACACTTTAAATTTTTAACTAACAGAATGCTAGGGGATGCTGCTTCTCTGCTACATCTGTATGTGCTTGAGGCTGAGGACAGTGACGATGATGATGCTGACAGCAGGCCCAGACTGAGAAGGAGGAGTGTTGAGGCCCAGGGTGAATTTCCATGGTCTACATGAGCTGGACATTGCATAGTGCTACAAGCTGCACAGGGATATACTACAAGAACTCACTGAGCTCTGCCACCTTCAACTCATAACCAGAGCAAGAGAGGGGAACCCATCTCAGTGGAAACAAAAATATTTGTAGCCCTTAGAGATCTAGTTACAGGTACTTTTCAGAGACCAACTGGGGATATAATGGGGATCTCACAGGCATCTGCATCCAGGGTACTCCACCAGTTCCTGGATGCCATTCAGGCACATGCCAATGAGCACTTTTATTTACCCCGCACCTCTGAGGAGAGGGTCAACAATATGCATCTCTTTACCATGTAACACACTACTCTGAGGTACTGGGTGCCATAGACTGCACTCATGTGCACATCAAAGCACCACCCAGTGAAGAGGGTAGGGTCTAAGTCAACCGCATGGGGTATCACTCCGTCAACTGTCAGATCATGTGCAATGCCCAGGGCATTATCATGAATGTGTGTGCTGGCAGCCCTGGCAGCTATCACAACTCCCACATCTGGCACACCTCAAGCTGTACCAGATGTTTGCTAGGGAGACATCCCGCATGGCCATCTACTGGGGGATACTGGATATGCACTGGAACTATGGATGATGACACCTATCAGAAATGCACACACACCTACTGAAAAATGCCAAAATGAGGCACATCACAAATTAGGAACATCATAGAGCATGTGTTTGGGGTTCTCAAGTCATGGTTCCACTGGCTAGATATATCTGGTGGAGCCCTGCCTTACTCTTCAGCCACATGTGCAGACATGTTCACAGTATGTGCCATGCTACACAATATGATCCTGTGGAAACAGCTGTGGCAAGAACATTACAGGGAAAGGACACACAGCCCCCCACCAGTGCCAAGGTCCCCACAGCCACAGGGGGACTCGATGAGCAACTCCCTGAGGCTATCCTTTTAGCAGATATAGGTGTGCCCTGTATGCCCTGGCCTTGGCAAAGAGGCAATGCATAGCACATGCACTGACAACCTAGAAACCTAGGGAATGACACCTGACTTACATACATAGTAAAAAGGATGCCAGCCTGTACCTTATTATGTATTGGCTGTGTATGGCATGCATCAGACAGAGACAGCCCTGGGGCACTGTTATCATACCTGCTGATGGCAGAAAGTAAGTAATTCTTCTTTACAACAAATGAATGGGGTAGTAGTCTGTGTTAGCACATGTATGAACCTGCTGCATGTATGCAAGGAAATAGAGTGGGCTACTGGGATAGATACAGACAACTGACAGCTGTGTAGGACTACAAGAACTCTCTGTCCAATACTGGCCGACCCTTAATATGCAGTAGGCACAAGCCAGCAAAACCACTATGTGAGGGAATGACATACAGCGGGACCACAGGACAGATGCTAGGCTGTCAATGCTAGAGTCATTTACCCCCAACACACCCATGTCCCCATAAACTGCAGTCACAGTATGTTTGGAAGGTAATAGCAGCAATCCACACAATCCCTGGGCTGTCCCAATAAACCTGGTAATGTACCATTTCCCCAATATGCAGGGGTGAAACTGCTATGTTTGTCTGTGGCTGATAGTGTCAGGAAGTAAACTGCACTGTCTGGTGGCTGTTGTGGTTTAGTAGGTAAGTACGTTCCCATGGTTGATGAGGTACATGGTTCAAGACTGGTTGTACCTACTGTTTTGCATGTGAGCTACACCTACGGTATGAGTTCTACAGACTGTCCATATCTCAGTATTTGCTACTGCAAGAAAGCAGAACAAAGACAGACACAATGGAGGGACAGGGGGCCATGGATATGGACACTACACAGCCCTCAGTAACCTAGACGGTGGCTAGTAGAACAGCATGTTGTAACAAGTCAGTGTAGCAGCAGGATATAAAGGCTGTCACGTAACTGTGTCAGTACTTACAACAAGTGGGCAGCATCTATACCCCACAATGTACAGAGTTTAACTTAATATCGACATTTATGGCTCATATATCTGTTCTGTTTATCATAACATATGAAGTTTTCTGGCAAACTATTGACAAATGACTAAAGGCTGCTGTGAGAAACTAATAACAGACAGTTGAGATGCAGACTTCATACCCATTGAAAAATACATGCTAATACAAAACCATTCCACCAGCTGTCTAGGTTTGTAAGAACAATATTAAAATCCTGTCCCTATGTTTGGGCTTATGTCCCACTGTTATATATGGCCCTGTTCACATTAATGGCTGTAAGAGCATGAGAGGTATGGGCAACATGTAGTCTTTTAATAGCAGTACAACACAAAATATCTGT